>NC_046333.1:95468942-95771972 GCF_000738735.6 Corvus cornix cornix | reverse complement strand
AACATTGACATGCTCTGTCAAAGACATCATCTTCAGTATCTTTGCCTACTAACTTATCTTGACTGTATTGTGGGAGAAAAATTTATCATCCTGCCTCGCTTCTCACATATTTCATGGAGATCCTTCTTTTTCTTTTATGCAACTGATGCTGGAACTGTAAGAGGGTTTTCTGTAATTCACTGCTGGTTTTCATGAGTATTTTCAGAAGACTCTTCTTCTAAATTCTGTAAGTCTAGAATTGATATTTTGCAAATAACACTTTCATCTCTTACCCTTATTTGGTATTCTTATATCAAATAGAATTATTAGTCTGTTGTTATATCTATTATATTTGATTAATGTTATTGTAACGTAAATAGTTGAATGTGCAAATCTAAGATAAACTTATTTGAATGGATTAGTTGCTGCTTCTGCAATGATTTACTAAATGGTTATGTGACTTGTACATCCACCACACACCAAATAGACATTGAATACCTTATTATTTGAAATAAATGCCTGCAAATCTGGTCAGTATAGAAATTAAGGATAACTTATTAAAAGCTTGAGAATTATTTTTCCTCTTCTGGAAACAGCTGTAAGTGTGAAGAAGTCTATAATGCCATTGCTTTTTTGAATGCAGAATTTCCTGCTATAATTACAATAATCGGACAGAAACAGTAAGATCAGATAGATCTTGAACTTTACATATTTCATTATAGCAAAGGGGAAAATTTTCCTTATAGAACTTGCAAGCAGCTTCAAACGTGTTTTATAAAGTTATTTCATTTTTATCATTTAAAAGTTATAAAAATTTCTCTACTCAAATAGGCCAGAAATGTTTTTCTTACTATAGGGAGATTTTGGATAAATGCTGTATCTCTTGTTCCAAATTGTTCTTGAACATAAAAGTGCCTGTACACTGATGAAATAGTAAAATTATTTCTTAAATAGTTCTCACATTTCCCAACATATTAAATTTAATTTTTATCTCTCTTCTATGGTTTAACTCTGGAGATTTTACTGAAGAACTACAGAAATGTAAAGAAACTATATATTCAGTACTACTTTCAGAGACATATCTTTAGAGATATCAGCCCCTACACACAGAATGTCTTAAAATTACAAAAGTACTGTACCTGAAGGTGATGGACTGAGTTCTTTGATCTCTCCTCCTCTTTTTGGCTGAAGGGTAAAATCAGACACTTCAAATGTTCCAGTTTAGACCCAGGGGAAAAATAGAATGCTTGTTCTGTTATGTACTTGAAAAGTGGAAGATTTATTTTAAGAGAGATTGATGGCTAACACGGTAAGGAAAAGGCAAGAATAATAACTAAAAATAATGTGAAAGAAAGGGTAATAGTGTGGAGATATACTCACAGCTTTTTACCAGCTAGGCTCGCTGTAACATAATAGATTAAGATATTTTGTTTCAGGTTTTTGTACTGAGGGAAAGCATGCCAATTTCTTTAAACTGTTTGCCTGTCCTTGTGTTTTCATTTTGTCTTACTGTACTGCTTTGGATCATTCAGATCATCACTAAAATGCATGTACTGTTTAACAACATCCATAGACTATTTGTCCTATCCAGAACAGATCTCCAAAACAAGCAAGATGCTCAATCAAGGCAGAGACAATGCATCACGGAAATGCAATCTAGGCAGTGAACAAGTTCATAGGAAAAAATAAGATCATCTTTCATTCAAGCTTTACAAACTTTGAATAACAATTTCCAATTCAAATTTGTTGTACTGCCGCTCCAACAAGGTAAAATAGCTTAAGTTACAAAAAAACCAACTTATACGATTTTTCTCAACATCAAATTTGAAGGAAAACTGTCCTATAAAAAATATGCTGTCTTTTAAACACCTGTCTGTTTTGCTGAAAATCAATCTGACAGAAAATTATAAAGAAGTCATAGAGGTATTTTTTAATCAAAAGACACAATTTTTTGTATTCACGTTGTGATCATAGTCACAGTCACATCATGAGGCAGGGTTTCTCCTAAGACAGATCACATCCTACATATGGGCTAGCACTCCAGCCATGCGGTGGCTACACTCTGATCTGAGGTAGGGCCATACCAGTTCATATTCTGAAATGTTGATTTTGGCACAGGCTAAATGGATATAACTTTGTTTTTCATTAAATACAATTATTACACAGGAAAAGCATTGGTACCATTCATAAGCTGGAGAACATTTGCCTCCATTCTTCATGGGTGGAAACAGACAAATGTTAGTAACAAAGAATGAAGATCAATTAAATTTTTTAGGCCCGTAACTCCAGTAAGAAAGGGGTTATGGACAGGGTGACTACACTAAAGAACACTGCAACTTCATGAATGTCAAAGGGAATTTTATGTACTACTCCATAAAGTCAAGGTCAAACAAAAAAAAAATGCTTCCTGCAAAAACTGGTTATGGACTACATAAAATATTTTGAATATTTTTAAGAAGATTTAAAAAAATAAACCAAAGTGGAAGGATGTAGCAAATTTATTTTGTATTATTTTAATACCTCCTTTCATGGTATGATTATTTCGTGATCCTGAGCTATCAATTTACTGAATATTCAGTCTTGAATAGGGATTAAAGTATAATAAACTACTCAACACAAGCATCCTATCTGAGGACCAGATTTGGATTTTATATCCAGGACTGTGCAGCATAATGAGAGACAGAGATTCTTTCTCTGACCTGTTCCAGTTCTACCATCCTGCATCATATTGCTCAATTTCATCCATGGTTGAGAAAAGAAGATAGTTACAAGCGCTTCACAATGACAATCGTATGGTATATTCTAAGTTACGCTTGTGATAAAAATGATTATTTACTTTTCTTTAGTCACTCCACAACTTTCTGACAGTGAAATCATATACTTAGAACATATCATATACACAGAACAGCTAAGCCACTCAGGGCAATACAGTACAACACCTGTGAATTTATAGTTGTAAAATTCTTACATTAAAGATACGAAAAATTTTTTATTCAATTTATTATTGAATGTGTATGTGCTTTTTTTTCCTTATTATTTTTTGTCTTGTTTGATTTATTGTTTCAGACCCATAATCAATAGCAAGTGCCTGCCTGGAAATAATGTTCTGTCATTGTTAGAACTTTTGGAGGAAGAAAAGACTCTCTCACACAAATATTTTATTTAGATTTGTCTTGCTTTTGCTTATCTGAAATCAATAACCTATTTGAACCTGGAGCCAAAATTAGGATGCACTCACCAAGAGCGAGTGGCCCTCACCACACAAAACACATTTGTGTGTTTTCTGAGAAAACAGAAGGGAGAGACAGGAGCTTCTCACAGCTCTTACCCACACAAGCAACTAACAGGGAATCTGTGAGGAAGTACAGGTACATATAAATGCAGTTCACAGGCTCCTGGGAGGGCTCAGCACATGGGCTCTCTGCACTCAGCTCCTTGAGACTGAGGGGATGGCTACACCCCTGGCTGCTGCACACCACGTTGGTGAGAAAATCAAAGCTCACATTTTCAAAAAAAAACTTTTTACTTTGTCAGACAATTGGGAACTTGTCAGCAAAAGTGAGTCAAAACAAATGAGCTGGTTCCAGGTGGCCTTGTGCCATTTCCAGGCACAAGGAACTTTCCCAGATATTTGGATTAATATAGCTAAAAATGATAACCACAATGACAGCATTATCATAACTAGGCTTTTCTGTATCCACATTTTTATTGTAACTGCTGGGTCAAATACACTAAAAAATTGATTTCTAAATGCCCTCAAGTGATACCAGGCAAGTTTCCTCATTTTCCTGGGAGAGGGAGAGGTACAACAGGGAACTTGCTTCATTTCATACAGTAGCATGGCCAGATATATAAGCCAGAAGCTTCACTGCTTGTCTGCCAGTCTGAAACGAGCATTTGAAAATTTTATATCATGTTAATGATAACTAACATAGCAGCTTTTCATCCTTATCAGAGTGATTCCAGATGAAACTATCCCACATAAACAACATTGCTTGCTTAACAAACAAAAAATGCTGTCCTTGCCTACATTTTCTCTTTCTCTATATTCTTAAAACCTTGTCAGAAGCCATATTAATTTTTCTCAAATAAATACATCAGGGCTAGGCAATGAAGTCTCCCCAACAATGAAACCAAGAGATAAAATAGTAGGAGTAGTAGTAGTAGCTCTACAAAATATTTCAATTATAATAGTTTAAGAATTTTAAATAATCAAGCTTTTCATTATTGCTGGCTCTAAGCAAAACCGTTGTTCATTCACAGTTTGCTATCCCAAAAACGTGCTAATAAAACTGGTGCCTTAGGACATATCAGAGCCAGCTCCAGCTGGGAAGCAACATAGTCAGTTTAATCCAGTACTGAAGCTGAAATTTCAGCTGACTTGGAATACAAACAGATAAACCTTATACCTGATTAGGATATGGGTCATATCTATATGAAGTGCCATGTAAGTTTGTCATCCTACAATATGTGATATAGACATATTCTTCCTGAGGTGTATAGTCCATCCTCTTACATCTTTTCTCAGACTTCTAATTCTTCCTAAGCTCTCTAATCTTCCTCCCTGTTCCTTTCTAAATTCCTCCAAGGAAATGCTACATAAGGGACATTATTTCTTTCTCATCACATCACAGAATTTATTTTATCCACACTTTCTCATCTAGTATTCTTTGCTTCAGGCTGGAAAATCCTGTTCCTGTCCTGCCAACTGCAGCCTTGAAACATGTGGCTGCTTGCACATGCCTGCAATGAGGCAGGAGGAAGCTATAAACAAAGAGGTTCATATTCAGACAACTTCAACAAATAAACCAGATATACAGAGACCAAAATTACACAGGCAAGTATTTCATGGGGCATAAATCTGTGCCCACACAATAAAAGTTAAGGTTGAGTGCTCTTTAAAAATGTATTCAGAATAAATCTGAAAGCTGGAAAACAGAAAGTGAATTCTTAATATGTCATTAGAAATAAAGACTTTAAAACTTACGAAAATATATAGTTATCAGGAGCCCTCAACATAGCCAGCTTAACCAATTTAGGGCTATATCTTCATACTGTCTTCCTTTTTGATCATCTGTGCTTGCACAAATCTTTCCTGTAGAATTGCAAGATACACTGTCTTTCTGGGAAATGATAAGTGTCATTAATACTAAGTCCACCCAGGTAGTATGTGTGCATAAATCCTAGAAATAGGTTTTACCCTCTCATGGATTTAAGTACCATGTCCATTCTGCATACAGAATTAGAGACACTGATTACTGCTTAAAATGGAGTCCCTATAAGTATAGCAAACTGGTATAGAATAACTTATTAAAATAAATAATACTGTCCACGTTAACAAATTCTAGTGTTAATGTCTATGTCTGTTTGAGTTTGGATTTGGGTGTTGATTTTTTTTGTGTTTTCTAAATTATAAATTATAGACACTCATTTTTAACATACATTTTTAATTAGCTGTTAGGAGGACTTGACCGTATATGCAGATAGTTCTGCTACCAGAGCACGCAAGAACTGAATTCTCTTTATATCCATATTAAATAGATGTGTACTTCTATATTGCAAAACCATGATCAAAATAACAAACTTCAATTATAGCCATATTTTGAACAAGATATCTTTTTTTCAGATGAGCTGTTATTTCTCATAGTTCAATTTCCTGTAATGATGCTTAATCTAACCCAAGTACTATCAAAGTAGCTTTTTTGATGGATACCCACTAGTAATTGAAATAGCAACCATTTAGTTTAAAAATGGGAATTTTAAGTTCATTATCTGTCCCCTGCAGAATATGCATGGATAATTTAGTTCTATCCATAATTCACTTCTTGAATGACTCCCATTTGTACTATGAGAACCATATGCCCTGCTTTTATTTAGACTTTGATACAAAGTACCTAATTTCTTGCACAATCAGTTACAGCCTCTCCAGAAATTAGATCCTCCTCCCTTTTCTTTCCATGTGACTTCATTTGTGAATGGGAAAATTTATTGTTCAGATCAATATTTGCTGAGTGGCATTTCTGTCTTGTTCAGTTCTCATTTTGAAGCTAAGCCACTTACAGAATTTTTGTTGTTAAAAAACACATTTAATGATTCTAACGATGTTAATCCATGTGTACAAGAATAGATGGATATAAAAGTATCTGCCTACGGAATTTAATAGCTCGCAATAAGATTAGGTCCACTGACTTTATGGATATCAAAGAAGATTACAAGATCCACTGAAACAAGCAGGCATCTCAAGTCCATCATGTAGACAGAGAATTCCAAGCTCTGCATCTCAGAAGTCAGAGCCAACAAACCATAACTCAATTGTCTGGAATTTCTTTTCATACATCTAAGTCTTGATATAATAAAACCAGGGCCATCTTATGGAATTAGTGAATGGTTGGGGTTGGAAGAAACCTCTGGAAATCATCTAGTACAACAGCCCTGCTAAAGCAGGGTCGCCCAGAAGAGATTGCATGGGATCGCATCCAGGTAGGTTTTGAATATCTCCTTAGGACACTCCAAAACTTCCTGGGGCAGCCTGTTCCAGTGTCCTACCACCCTCACAGAAGAGATGTTTACCCTCACATTTAGATGGAACTTCCTCTGTTTCAGTTTGTGCCTCTTGTCCCTCGTCTTGTTGCTGGGCACCACTGAAAAGAGACTGCCCCATCCTCTTGACATCTGTCCTTAAGGTATTTGTATGCATAAGATCCTCTCTCAATCATCTCTTCTCCAGGCTCAACAAGCCTAACTCTCTCATCCTTTTCTCATGAAAGAGCTGTTCCAGTACCCTCATCATCTTCACAGCATTCTGCTGGAATCTCTCCAGTAGTTCCTTGCATTTCTTGTACTGGGGAGCCCAGAACGGGACACACCACTCAGAAACAGCCTAGCCAGGGCAGAGTAAAGAGGTAGGATTGCTCCCTTTAGCAATGCTCTTCCTAGTGCAGGCCAGGATACCATTTGTCTTCTTGATCACAAGAGCACACTGCTCTTGGACAGCTTGTTATCCACCAGGACACCCCAGGTCCTTCTCCAAAGAGCTGCTTTAAGGGTCAACCCTGAATTATGCTGAGATTATCTTGCATAAATTTAAATACACGTTAAACACTCTTGGGTGGGAGAGAACAACTGTATCCTTCTGCCAATCACAGGTGCTGTTTCATTACAATGTGTATGTATAGAGTTGCTACATGTAACTTTTATTTCAAATTCTTGTAGCATCAGGTTTTCAAGACCCAGTTGAAGAAAGCCCCAGGCAACCAGGTCTAATCCCAGAGATGGCTCTTTTGCAAGCAGGACTTGGAGACCTCTTGAGCTCCCTTCCAGCTGGTATTAAAACCAAGGAGTGTATGGACTGAAAACAGAAGCTTGGAGCTTGCAGAAATTAATGGAGAAAATTGCATTACTTCTTTTACACTGGAGGGCAGCATAAAAATCCCTCCTGAATCTGAACTTTACAAATCTGTGAAACTCAACGGCTGGATCTAAATTAGCACTTTGGTTCAGAGTATTGCAGTTTTGATCTTCATCTCCTGACCATATTCCCTCTTACAGTGCATTAGCTTGGTTCACAGGGCAGTTTTAATTTATGAAAACTAGATTCCATTAGTAGGAAACTGGAGAGAAAACTCTGTAACAGGCATGCACCAAATACAATCTAAGAAGTAATGGGATCATTAGTGCTCCAATCAGAGGTCAGTGCTTCAAATGACTTCAAACTGCAAGTGGGGTGAAGACATTTGAATCAGGGAATCAGACTAAATCTGCTAAGAATAACCCCCTAGAACAGTGGATAAGACAGCATCAGCCGCTTTGATCTGATGATGTGTTTCTCCTTTGTACTTGCTGATGTAGGCATAGCCAGTACTAGAAAAGTTAAGGTGCCTGGCAAATGTACAGCTGGAAATCAATGCATCGAAAGAAAGAGAAATTAAAGAAATACTAATCACCTAGGTGAAGACCATAGCAAAACTCCAAATTATTTGCTAAGCTTAAAACTTCAGTCTTACAGAATTTTAGGATATTAATTGATCTGCACATTGGGAATGGGAATTACAGTTCTCCGTTTTTCCAGAACTGTAGCACCAGCTACTGAAAATTCTAGGGTTTTTTTAATGTCCTTTCTCTTTTGCATTTAAGAAACTCCTCTAATATAACAAACACTGAAAGCAAAGCAATATAACAATTCTCAGTTCTACAGGGAGAAAAATATGCAGATAAACAAAGCAGCAATTATGATTTCAACGCTACCCTCTGTAGGAATATAATAACCATCTATTTGAAGTTCCATGATAAAAAGAAGTACTTAAGCCAGAGTGTGGGCCAAAGTTTGCCCTTACATCCTATTCATTTCATTTTGCGTTTATGGAGAATATTTCAAATTAATACCAAAGCATATAAGCACAGTGTAACATATAAATGCAATACAGTATGCTAAAAAACATTGTAAAATAGTAGAAAAGGAGGTGGGGCGGGGGGACAGAAGGGGGCATGTACAGGTTGTTTCTTAGGAGCAATAAGTAGTCTTTATAAAATTTCCAAAATTACACACATATTATTATTTCAGTAGGTTAAAATGTGTCACAATCAAATCTCAGTCACTTTATGTATCATATAAACATATGATATATGGGATATGCTTCTCTAACCTTATCCTGTCCAGAAACCAACAAGAACACCATTAGTGACTCTGGAGTAGCTTCTCTGAAAAGAATTGCTTTTATCTCCTCCTTGAATATGAATCTGCAGCAGAAAAGATATTTCAGAAAAGTACTGACTTTAGTATCAACAAACTTTCAATGATGGCTTGAATGAACAAAAAGTATAAAAAATTTTCTTGATCTTAATTTTTTCAGGTGGCTGAGGTTGGATTTAGTGACAGAAAGTGAATGGAACTTCCCATTCATCCAGTGTCTCAAACTAACACAGTCTACCGTCCATGAATAATTACGCAATTTCTGTCAGTAGTCATTCTAATAGTTGTTACAGCAGCTTTTATAAAAACTGAATTTTCTTTTTTTAACTTAAAGCTAAGGAGAGACTGACACACAACTCAGAAGGCTTGAGCAAGATTGCAGTTCTCAGAACTTTGCTTAATCTCCACTTAGTGTATTTTTTTTAACTATAGCATTTTCTACAAATGTAAAAAAACACCCCAAAACAATTCCTTTAAAACTGTTTTTAAATATAAATAAAGTTTTTCCAATTTTCAGGATAGATTAGAGCTGTACCTAATCAACCTAAGTAAGTGCCATTTCAGTAAAAATTTTCAGCTTCTGCACAGTCTTAAGCAAATCCACACTAGTCACTGAATTACTTTGCATGCTTAAAGTAAATTATGCTGATGGTGCTTTGCTGAATCAAGACTTCTTTTTTTAGGCATTCAGTAGGTTTGTGGCAGAGGAATTAGAGGTAACATCTTATTTCTTGGTGTAAACATCAGAAGAGGGAAGATGATGTGCAACCGAGAATGCAGAAAAACGTTAAATCATCAATAAATCAATAAAAATATTACTGATTTGTCATAATAATAATAATAATAATAGGAACTGTCTTTACAGACCTATTAGAAGATTTTTTTTTTCTGCTCTGATGACTTAAAATTGTTTTTTATTTCTTTGATTTTCCCCCTTCCTTCTACTGATCCTACCACAACGCTGATTATGTGAATCATCATAGTACTGTTGATTAGTGCCATTGCATATTTTTGGTTAAGAGACAAATTAATGTGAGCCATCCTCACTTTCAGCAAGTAATTTAGATTCAGTTTGTTCAAAAATAAGCTTAATGTGCAAAAATTTCTGAATATGCCAAAATTTGTAAGTCTCTTCTTTATCACCCATGTGTCTTTCCAAGACAAACCTGTTTAGCCATCAACAATTCCTACGGGCTGGCTGAAGCACTGTGAACTGAGTATGTGAGCACTGAGGACAGAGTGAACTTCACGGTCTTGAAGCTGAGTATATCCATCATTATCTTCAATGTAAAATTTATCAGTCAAAAAGCCTTCCCCTCTCAGTTTAGTCAATTTACACTGACTGAAACATTTTTAAAATCTAGACTGGACAGTAATGTCCACTATACAGCTAAGTAGACTTTGGGGTTATTTAAAGGAAAAAGATCTTTATTTGGTTTTATTTTTAAATAATTTTGGTAAAATTTGTATTAAGAAAAATTAAAATACTTCTTATCCAGTCAAATAAAATAATTTTATTTGACTTGAACATTTTGGCTTTTCCTACTTGAAATCAATTCTAAAATTTCTTTAACTCAAACTATTTTTTTCTTAATTTGTCAGTTTGGTAAAAAACCTGAAACTATCATTTGTTCACACAACTGCAAAGTCATTTATACATTACTACGAAAATTACATTCCGTAACAGGCATCTTTCAAATGCATGTGATTGGTATAAAATTGATAGCTCTGAGAAGTTACTCAGCACAGAATTTTTTAGCTAATGTATAGATGAAGATGGTAAGAATCGTGTATATGTAGAGTTTCAAAAATATAATGTAATATAAACCCAGAGACAGCAGTAAATGTATCTTGAATAACTAATTCCTCCATACTTTTAAGTTCTCCAGTCCTATAATACTCTACACTTGAAGTGCAGATATGCTGAAAATCCTCAAAATTCAAATTGTGGTCTTACTGAACCAGAAGAACTCATTCACTCAGTAAATAGGAAACAAAAAGACAGCTTGTGTAAAATACTTCAGGCCTACAGGTTAATCGAGTTCTAAAATGAAAAAGCCAGTGACCTAATAGGTTCTTACTCACTCTCCACTTTTTTTTTTAATAGATTTTTAATATTGGAGGAAAAGCTGTCCCAAGCATCTTTTTGTCACCTGCAGTTCAGTGTTGGTATTGATAGGAGAGTATTGTCTAGTGTTTATCACAAGTAACTAATATTGTTTTCTTGCCAAGATCATGGTTGGAGTTCATAACACTGTAAAATCTTCTTCCCATTCACTCCTTTGTTTAGTGACAATATAAAACTGCAATTGTTTTTCCCCAGAAAATCAAAGTAGACTACTGTATTTGTAATGCAACAGAAGCCAAGGAAAATTAAAATCATGAAAATGTGGTCTCACCAAGCTTCCTTCTCCCAGCTACAGGGGTTCAGGGTCCCTGGACCAGTGCTCATTGTGGTGCCTGACACACACTACAGTAAAATGGACACTGCCAGGGAAGTTCCCAGACAGACATAATAGCCATCTGAAATTTAATAATTCCCAAGAAATGCCACCATTTATGAAAATAACATGTGTCTTCAGTCTAGTCACATTCCCTTTTGTTCTTGTTTATATTAAATTCCCAGAGAGATTTATCTAAACTGCTAGTATAAAATATGAGGTTATAACAAAAATGCCTCATACAAATGAACATCATTGTCTACACAGACTGACTACTGAAAAAGAAAGAAGTTTGTCTCTTTTTTGATTGCTTTTTTTTTTTCTTGCACCTCTTTATAGCAAAATTCCCTCCTGAATCACGGTCTTATTAAAATTTATTCCTTTATTTTCTTTTGTCATAGTGAAATAGAAGTATTACATTTTTACATATTATTATCCACAACATTCCCCATACACTGAAAAAAAAAGAATTTCTATTGATAACTCAGTACAATGCAAATGGTTTTGTACAAAATCTTTTATGTTGCACTAAAGATTTTTTCTAATGTGATAATTTTTTACATAAGCTCAATATTTTGAATTCATCTGAGGAATCATTTTGCTATTTATTCAATAGTTTTCTATTTTCTTTAAGGAACAAAAGCTTTCTCCTCTTTACATGATTTACTACCAAAAAACTCATCTGCTACTAAGGACAGTATAATTCACAAAGCCCAGTGGTGAAAACATTTACTGTATCCCGAAGACTCTCAAAAAATTATATTGCTTAATACAATTTTTTAGTCTCACAATAAAATCAGTACTTATTTCATCAAGTTGAGATCAGTTTATAACTTTCTAATTAGATACACTATAACTAAATCCAAATTAATTTTGGAATCTTTCATGAAAAAATTTAAAAATTAAACCCTTGTGCCTTATGCTGGACAGCACTGGCTTGTCACAATTTCAATGTAAATCACTGAGAATTAAGACTGCTTATGTCACTGCTCTGTTGCAAATGTAACTCAAAGCAAGTAGCAAGAAGAGCATTGTCATGGTCCAAAGAGCACCAAGAAACACACACATTAATTTTCTCACATCTGGACTTCCAAGATATTTGAGTTTTTCAAAATTGCAAGAATAGATATCATAGTAGATCTCTACAGCTTTTCTACAGCTTGATTAGGAGAGAAATAGTCCAAATGAAAATGGTGTTGCAACATTTTAGGCTTGCTATACAACCAATCTTTGTACCTTTACAATTCTGTAATAGAGGGAAAGAGTGAAGAATGAAGAAATAAAGCTGTTAAAATTTACATATTCCTTCAATTTCAGTTTCAGCTGAGATTTTTCTCAAAGAAATGTTTCCGTCAAAATACATATTCACACTCCATCCCTCCAAATTTTATGTGTTTTAATTACGTAGGTCCATCATGAAATGGAAGCAGTAAAAGCACTGAACAGCCACTAGCCTGCTGTTTAGGGAACTCACTTAGAGCAACTCTTCTGAAAGAGGAGTATTGCATTACCAAAACCACTGTCATTTTCTGAATAACTCACATTCAGCCATAATTTTTGCCTTTAGTCTTTAGTTAGGTAATTTTTGCTTCAGAAAAGATTCCAAAACTATTAATGCAATGTTTTATTATACTGCCAATTCTTGAATGATTGCCCAACCAACAGTGAATCTTGCATCTCAAGTTGTTTGAGAGAGGGCTGGGAAGGGCAGTAGAAAGCAGCAAGATCAGTGGAGGGAAGGCAATCCAAGTTAATACAGCTTGTTTACACTCTTTCATAAAGCCATTCTGCTGTGTGGAGCTTATGAAGAAGCATTTAAGTGCACCAACATATTGGTGGACTTATATACACCACCTAAGTCAATAGGTAGTATCACTGGTTCTGCAGCCTAGAAAATACGTGGTCGCTTTTGCCACACTAAATACAAATGAGTAAATACACAGACACACACATGGATAACACCATGAAGTGGATTGGCACATGGGAAGAAATGGACCTGGCAACAAAGGCTCTGGGGCAAAGAGAACTAAGTTATTGACCACATGGTAGGATGCTCTTTGGGGCTTCTTTGGCCTATGAAGTCCTGTGTCAGGTCTAGCACAAGTCAGCTCTTCGAAAACGTAACTGACTCATGGCCAGGGCCCCCTACACCAAGGAGCATCCTTTAAAAATGGCACAGAAACTGTACAGAAAGCAACTGAAAGAGATATGAGACTGCTAATTCAACAAAAATCTGTGTTGTTAAAAAAAAAATGGAAAAAAACCCCTCCAGGTCCCAGATATTGGTTCAGAATTCAAAAGTATGCCTAAAGATAAAAATGAACTAAATTAAAATTGAATTTGATAATAATATCTTAATTGGGGCATGGTGTAAGCCACTGAATCACATCCATCCCCAAAACAGAATTCATTCTTCCCCAGAGCAAAATCAGAATATATCAGAGAAACAGGAAGGCAGAAAGGAAGATTATTATTTGTGTTATATTGTTAATCACTAGTGCAGATGAAAGAAAATTTCTAGGTGGAACAAATCCTTACACAAACATACATTAACTGCATGCTGCACATATGTTTACATTCATATACATTTGTTCAAATTAGATTTCCCATATTAAATGTTAGAGCTGTTTCTAAGAGGCTGCTTTACTGTTCTCTTTTTTTATAAAATTTGTGCCTATTGTGTGCATGTCTACTCTATTGAGTTCTACTTTATACAAGTTGTTGTTGATTTTCTCTGTATACTTTATTCTGGAAAATTCCATTATAATACACTAAAATCTAAGACTTTGAGACCTTCAATTTCTTCTGAGACTATAAATTTTCACTTTTTATATGTAACAAAGACTTACATTTTCTCAGTAAAGCTTGCTTAATTTATTGTGTTCTCAGATTACCTGAACAGACATTTTGCAGTCTGCAGCTATCTTTGTATCTCTTTCTTTCCTTTTTATTCCTCGGTATTTCTGCCTTCCAGCATGCCATACTTCATAGGTTACATCTGGAGGTAAGATGGCATTTGAAACTGAAATGAGTAAAACTGGTCTGCTGAGCTCAAAAATGGGCTGAAGTCATGTACAGTTTGCACCTGTGAGTAAATATATGGTAAAATCATTCAAGATTGAATAGACCAATAAATCATATTTGAGAACCAGTATCTGCTTGCTTTCAACAATTGACTGCATAGAATCTGCTCCCTTATACATGTGAAATCCTTAAAACAGACACTGTGGAGGTTCCACTGATCTAAAAAGCTTTAATCCCTTTTAAAACAAGTGCTAAATTCTATTTGTCCTTTGTGGGACACTCTTTCCATTTTCCTGGATTTGATCTCTCCCTTCCATCCTTAAAAAATTCTTTAAAGTCTCAAATGAACTATTTTATTCTCTGACTCCTCCCTTTATTAATCTTTCCATGTCAGCTGCCTTTGGATAGGTATTCCCTGGATTTTGGTCACAACATCATTGTCTGTTGGTTCTCCTCTTTCTTCTCAGGTTAACATTTAATTTCAACACTTCACATATCTCTGTACAGCTTTCTCAGAAGACCTCCTATGATTTTACCCCATGCTCAGAAAAAAACATACTGAAGAAAGAAGTACCTATGGAGAGAAAGAATGGAGAATGTCTCATCTAATTAGGTGGAATTTGCTGTGATTATGATCTAGGTAACATGAAGAAGAGGTCAAACTGTTTTTTATGAGGTACTAGTCTCTTTAAAAGATGCAAAAGATGGAAAAATTATAGTAAACATAGTCTCTTTACAGTGTTCAACCATGAAAGACATTTTAGCAATCAATAACATGATTTCACATGCCACCTATTGCATATACCTCTCCATGGTCCAACCCATTCGAAACTTAAATTAGTCTAGGACTATTAGACCTCATGCTCCCCAGTTTAATTGGACAATGACTACATATCACATATTTCCACTGATATTTCTTTACCATTTTCATTTAGATTAGAGTTTTGAGTAATTTTTAAATACCCCAGAGAGAGCAGCAAAGTTTACCATCACAGGGATTTAAACAAGCAGCATACTATTTTATATTACAAGTGGGATGGTTTAAGAAAGCACATTTCCATGTCTTCAAAGAAAAAACTGTCAATGTTTTGTAATGTCAAAGCCTGCTTCATAAATTACCAAAATAAATGAGGTAAACATACCCCAGTGCATAAAGAATAGCACTTTCTTTCTGCTACCTTGCAGTGTTTTGTTCTTTGTACAGAGAACAGGAGTATTTCAGGGAAGAGTTGTAAATATGACTTCACAATATCAGTCATGAAGTGGTATGTTATAATTTTACTTTCTTTTTATAAATAATGGAGATTCTAGAGCCCTTGGATTTATTTAATTAAGAAGTTAAGAAAGGCAATTGAAAACTATCATGTGCGATCTGATCACACTGTTCAAGAAAGCACTGGGGAATGGGGGAATATTTTCATTTATCTGGGGCACAGACATTCATGGACTTTCTGGATGACAAGATGGAGCAATTGTTGGGTGACAAATTGACATTTTCAAGTAATGCTAGGATGAAAGCTGAACTTTATGTAGCTCTGTAGTGGTTGGCCCAAAGTACTCATTACTGTTTATCTCCTGTGAGATAAGAATTAGGAGAAATGCAAAGCAGGCACCAAACTTGAAAGAATATAAAGAAGTTTATTAACAGACCTAAAAAAAAGGGAAAAAAAAATTATACCACACCTTCAGAACTCTCCTCCTTGCCCCACCTTCCTCCCTTCTCCCACTGACAATGTAAAAAGACAACCCTTAAGATGTTCAGTCTGTTTACCACTTCCATAAGAAGCTTGTTCAGTCCATTTAGAAAGAGAAGTCTCTTCTTGCTCATGCTATGAAGACAGTATCACAACGAGACAGCCGCCCATTTCCAAATATTGTTCAGTCCATTTAGGAAGAGGAGTCTCTGCTCGCGATGTGAGTCCCTTCCCCCAACTTGCAGCTTTTCCCGCAACTGCTTTCGAGGGTCCACTCTTGAAGTTTTTTGGGGTACAATTTTAAGGTTGAGCCGTTCAGAAACAAAAACAGAGGCCCTTCTCCTTCCCTGGGAGCAAAGGGTCTTCATCATCTTCATCGTTAGGACTATCTCTGGGAGCATCTCTAGGGACTGAGGTTTTCTCCTTTCCCGTTTGGAGCAAAAGTCCTCATCTGGTCCATCTCTCCCTGTCCAAACTTCTCATGAAATTACAGCTGCATCAGCATCTGCCTATCTTAGCGCAGGTGCTTTTGCTCACAAGTTGAACACTCCACCCCCCATATCTTCATGAAATTCCAACGGGATAGTCTGATATATCATAGCTTCACAACAGAATTTCAGCTTTAAGCATCTCCTCTCTCTCTTCCCTCAGGTTTTCATCTCTTCACGGCAATAAAAGGGTTAATCTCACCTCGGCCTTGCAGCTTTGCAGCTGGAATGTTGAATTTTTCTTATCGCAGTGGAGAGGGGGGAGAGCCGAGCCGCTCCGGCTGCCCACGGCAAGGCAGTGGGGGGGGGTTCCATGGCTGGAACAGATCCATCGACTCCAGGATGGCCGTGGCCCGGCCCGGCCTGGCCCAAGCAGGGCCTGGCCGGGCCCGCTGGCCCCCACACAGGGCCCTGCAGCCACCTGTGCCAGCGCCGGAAACGAGAGAGAGCTTGGGGGGGAGTTTGTCTATTCTTAAATGTGGATCACACAGGCGGTCACAACTTTAAGTGGCTTAGAGAATTGTCCATATTCACACTGGCCAGCTGATAGGTTCTATCAGGTCCCAGAGGAAACTGTAAGCACCCCTTAGCAAGGACATCCCTTCCGGGACTATGCTTGCTAACCTATGACAAGCCCTCTACCACCTCCTCCTGCTCACACACACAAATAATACAAGTAAATCATGAACTTTTAAATTAAAATTTATAAAGCCATATTACTTCAATAAGGGTATAAGTAGAATCAGTGTCAGGACCACATTATCTGAAATTATGAAGCTACTTCTTGTTCAATTCCTTTTTCTTTGCTTTTTCCTCACTTTAAAACTCCAGTTGCCTCCTGAAAACTGTCCTGCATTTTTTTACCATTAATCAAAAGAAAATATATCCATTTCAGACGAAGAATTATGTGTGGAAAGAGGACAATAATTCTCTCTTAGAATCTAAGCAACAGAAATCATACAAAATCTTCTGCCTGATTCATGCCAACTGACCTACTGAAGTCAATAGAATTGGCTGTGCAAGGAAGGAAAGCAGATTTTATTGATAGCCTGGATCATCAGAAGAGGAAACTGGAGAACAGAACATGCTCCCTCAAACTGAGGGTAAAATACTAAACAAATTCAACATGCTGAATATTGACCAAAAAATGTACAACCTGAAGTTAACAGAAATGAACACATTAAGTTGTAATAATTAACCTTTGCCATGAATTTTTGCTAAAACTTTTATAGTTACATGTATCTTTTTACAGGTCTAAATAATTGTCATTTTTTGGTGTTCTAAAAAGTTACCATTAATGCTCCCAGCTAACAATTCCCACCTACACTGGCTAAAGAATCTGATTCAGACATAGATGACTTCCTTGTGGTGATTTAGTGGTTTGGATTCTCCTCTAGCTAGTTAGCATGAATACATAAAGCTAAATAATAGTCATATTGCATTCATAGTTGGTGACTCATTCTTACTTTACTTAGATATTTGTAACTACATTAATATCTGAATATCACACAAGTTTTCACACATTTATTTTCTCAACAGTCCTAAAACTGAAAAGTGCTTTTTTCCTCTATTTTCCTTCTGGGAAATGAAGAAGAGAAATACTGAAAACTTGATCCACAAAGGGTCTGTATTGCCAGTCAAAACTCACAGCCTGAAGTTAGACCAATTATCCCTTCTAGAAACACAGGCTTCACAAATGCCAGAGAGGTGACAGGGAACAGCTTGTGCTAGCTGAGAAGGGAATGCCTGCAAGTGTTTGATCTTTGCTTGAGCACCCCAATCATAGCATAGAATCACAGAAATGCAGATACTCACCCCATGACCTAGGCAAGAGAGCACTTGTCTTGAAGATCATGCCATGTGCCACCTTCCTGCCTGATGGGAAATACTTGATTAGACCTCTGAACAAATGTTTGATCTCAGCTTTTTATGCCCCAGGAGAATACCTCAGCACCAAATCTGCCATGCATTTCTCTGAAAGAAATTCCCACTAAACGTGGTTCACATGTATAAATAAATGGTCTTTATTAACCAAATGAATCTCTTAAATATGAAGCTCTGCAACTATTTTTGTGTCTTTTAGTCTATGTACTCTAGTGAATGATTATTAATATAATGTAAAACATTTTCACATAAACAGGCTGAGGTAATATCTTTAGAGTCTTGGGCCAAGTCATAGAAAATGTCTAAATCAGGTCAAGGGAAAGCTCTCTGACCATATATTTATTGACTCTCAAAGCTGGTGAGAAGCCTGAAGTGATACTTTTAGATTGACTTCTCCAGATAACATCTAGTTCTGGGAAAAATGCTTTAATATCAGTCTAAGGAAGAGTTAAAACAGTGGCAGCAGGTTATTCAGTCACTTAACCGTCTAGGAATTCAGATTAATGCAAACATGGAGTATATTTCTCCACAGTACTGTGCTTCATGTCAGAAACAGCACCACTCCTCCTGCAGGGCAGTTCAGCTCAGGCAGAGCAGTGAACAAGTATGGCTTTTCTCCAAGATTCCAGACAGTTCATTAGCAATGTGCTTAAATACCTCTGCATAACCAGTAAGTGCACTTTTTCTACTGTATTATCCTCTGGAGAAGACAGTGAGCCACACTCAACAGTCAACCAACCACGGATCCATTTAACTCAACATCTGAAAAATCATGGCCACCAAATGAGAACAAGAAGAAGCCACAGTTCATTATGAGGCATTAGAAGTGACATCGAAGCACACTGATTTGTTATCACAGAATCCCTCTTCACCCTTTAGCCTTCATATTACTGTGATTATTTTAGGTCACTTTATCCAAAACCTCTTAAAAGTCTATTGTATTCTAACCAAAAGATGTACTTATCATTTGTGTTTTAAATTGAAAGAGTGGCTACAAAAATGCAATATTTTCAGTTAAACTTATCCCCATTACATTTTTCTTTCTTATCCCACAAACCAGCGAACACCTTTCCCTCTTTTAATCAAAACTGCAGGTGGCACTAGTAACTCTTGTTGTTCTAAGATATTCAGTGCCAATGATTCAGCCTGCATAATTTCAGTTGGAAAGGAGGATGTACACTTTAAAAAGTCTGCACCATGAAAAGATTCCAAAGTAGCTGATTCTCTTGCAAATCAGGTAGCCAGCCAAAAAGAAACCAAAAAAACCCGTGGTCAATTCAGCCTCTGAGGCAGCAGGCAACAATGGAATTGTCCTTTTCTTCTATAACCAAGCAGCTGCTGAACAATTTTTTGTACATGTATTTCTTACCAAGCTTATAACAGGGAATAGAAAGACTAGGCATCTGCCAGTGTATGTTCACACTTTTGGAAATAAATGCACAATGAAATATTAAAAAATTTAAACATGCTGTTTCTCTACTTTAACATGCTGTTAAAGTAAATATTTCTGTATTTGACACTCAACCTGGAATGTGTTGTTTCACTTGACTACCATCATTACTGAAACACTTCACATTTTTTCTC
The DNA here is from genome assembly GCF_000738735.6 of Corvus cornix cornix. Lineage (NCBI taxonomy): Eukaryota > Metazoa > Chordata > Aves > Passeriformes > Corvidae > Corvus > Corvus cornix. Next base: position 95,752,189 of record NC_046333.1, on the reverse strand, counting down.
ACCATTCCTCAATGGAAAAACCTAATTGCAATTCAGAGCAGTGTTTATTGATAAAATGAAAGGGCACTAATCAAGGAATTAGATGATTATATCATGCAGAATAAATGAACCCCCTAACCATTCCAAAACCTTACTAAGATTCAGTAGCAGAAAGGGAGTTAAGAAACAGCTCTGTTTAGTCTTAGCAGTCAAGAGTGAAGACGCATGTACATGATTACTGATTTATTAAGGCTTGTTAAAAACTTCTCCCAGAGGGCACAAGCAGAGACCCTTTTGACTAAATTCATTACGTGATCCATAAAAGTCACACACTTCTTCATTCTGAACTTTATCTGAAGGGAATGTCTAAGTCATCATGACCACAAAGGAAAAAACTTGTATACAAACCATTTGTCTTTGTCCCCTCTGTAGATCTGTCATTCAAAACTGTACAACTCATTGGGAAAGAAGTAGTTGAAGGAAGAAAGATTAGAGACAAGTTCCTCTCTCTGTTAAAATTTATGGGAAATATTTTTATTTCAAAGCACTCTGAATGCAAATATTTTTGTAGGAAGGAAAATTAATTTTTTTACCTTCACGATATTCCAAAATGATGCTGCTTTCTGAGCAAGTTCATCTGTTTTATTTATCTTGACAAAGGAGAAAATACCAGTTGCAACAGCAGCCTGAAGAATTTATGACTTGCTGTGGTACTCTGAGTGGACAGCTTATTGGTCTAAAGAGGAAAGGATGCCCATGTGAAAAAGAATAAGACAATAGAGTAGTACACAAAGTACTGATTACATTCTTAGATCCCCAATTTGAAATATTCAACATTTATTCCCCTCCCATGAGTGCAGGCCAATCTAGAACACAGCAGGCACATCCTTTTGAGTAAATTTGCCAGTGCCAGCCACATGTCAGAGATGATTAGTGAGGCAGAGGTGCCAGCCACCTTCTCTGGCATCAGAGGTCAGACAAAGGAGAGTGCGACAAAAGCTAAAAAGCATCAACCCTAAAATGATGATGTGGCTGACCTGGTACACCCACTATTCTCATCACTTCTCAGTACTCCTTTTATTGGAACTACCTGCTGTGAGAGGAGTCTCTCTGGAACTAGCAGCTTGATTTTGGTCTTAGGAAAATAATCATAATATGGAAGGAGTCAATCAGACTGCCAAATCCTGCCTTTCAAGTAGTGAATTGCATGAACTGCAAAAAGGCAGATAATAGTCAGCTCACAACTTTCTCAGATGGAGCAAACATTCCAGATTGCTGTGAAACAGGCAAATTCAGCCTGCTCCATTAAAAGCATGCATGCTTTGCCCTTCTTTTGTGAGAAAGAGTCTGTAAAACAGATAAGAAAAACAGATATCCTCCTGGGAGGCTAAGAATTCCAGAGAAAATATTTGGGGCTGCTGGGCTACCAAATACCTTTGCCAACCAATGAGGCTAGTTAATTTTATGCTATGAGAAAGCTGCTTCTTCTACTGTGAAGACCATCTTTTATACATGTTTTATAAGTAATGTGCACATCATTTATAATATTTTTCCCTAGAAGTCCTTTTTTCCTGGGTATTTTCCCCCTTGTTTCCTTTTCCTTTAAGAGTCAATTCTTAGGCATCACAGAGTGGTGTTTTATCAATAATTGTGGCATATCAGAGACTTTTTTCCTAAGGGGTTGATAACCTAGTGTAGAGTCCTGTATCCAATTCCCTTCAAAAGGTCTGAACACATTGGGCCAAATGTTATTCTTGTGTTCAAATCTGAACAGGCTTGTTTGCAACTCTCCAGGCTCAGGAAACACTGATCCTGAGTAGATATTCCAAAGGCCAGCATTAGAGTTCATGAGACATTTTACAACTTAGCAATGATTATAGAGGGGAGAAAGAGAAGGTCATTCCCTCTTGAATTTTTTTGTGTTTGGGAAGTAATACGGTCACAACTTCCTGAAATTTCCTCTCCTTCTTGTCTTTGAAAACTGAGATTCAAGAGAGGTACCAAAAACGGAGTCACCCCAGGTGTCCCTTTACTCACAGCATAAAACTACTTTCTTTGCAAACAGAACGCTAAGCAGAGATCATCACTGAAGAAATTGTTGAAATTCATCATTAATACATAATTTTCTTAACTCCGTATTCATACCAGTTAGATTCCAGCAGCAGTATAAAGCCATTTAATCAACACATTTATATAAAGAAATTGGTAATTTCAATATTATTTTGAAGTTACCAGGGAATGAGATGGAAGGAATTGGCTGGATATAGCATATCTATTTTTAATTAACCCACTGCAGAGGTTATTTAAACTGAGTAAGCCTTTCTTGCTATATATTGTTGAGCTCAGAGAAACAAGAAGTGCTTTGTGCTCTTTGCTGCCTCTGCAGAATTAGTCCATTAGCAAGCACTATTTCTTCAGATAGTGCCAACCTCACTGGTGCTGTTGGTCAAAAATACCCTTTCACCATATGTCTGTGCTGCTGTTTATGAAGGCAAATATTTTCATATCAGCTCCATTCAGATTAAAGAAAATAGCTTACAAATTAGTATCTCTTAAGTAGATAATGTGTTTTTCTTCTATGTTAACTTATCCATCTCTGGGTAAAAAAAAAAGAATCTGTAAAGTCCTAGCTTTCAGCTTCTCAGATGCAGTAAGTCCTCACAGTGACTCCATATTGCAGTAAGCAAAAGCAGGATGCATAACTCAATTTTAATTAAAACATTTATAATATTCCAAAATAATTTGGTTTATAGATCTTAGGCATATGCCCTGTACTTTATTCTCCTGGCTGATCTTTCTTTTAAAAGCTCTTCTCTGAAATCATCTCAAAATACTGTGCTCATGATTACCTGTTAATTACTTGTCCTATCACTTCCTTTCTGCATTCTGTCCTTTAGCAGTCTCAAAGCTCCCCAAGGATGCACATAAACAACATCTAGCATGGGGAACATTCATAGAACAGTGCCTTTCAAATACCTAGACACACTTTAAGGTACATTCTGAAAAATCAGTTCCATTTTTCCAAATGCATACTGGCTCAAGTTCCTTAATGCTGCTGCTGAGACACTGCCAGCTCTATTTGAACTGTAAACATGAAACACACTGGCATAGGAAATAAAATTATGTTGATTGCACATGCTCAGCAAGAAGTCCCATAAGAACTCAGTAAAATTGCTTATATTTGCTTATATAAAAGAAAGATGATAGCAGGTAAGATTGCTGCAAAATATTCAGTAGGTGACTTTTTAAGGAAATAAGATTATATTCTTAAAATATATTATAACAGCAGATATAATGATGGGTATCTATAACAATAAGTATCTCACCATGAAACTCCTAATCACCTCTAATTATATAATATTTTTAAATCTCTTAATTTAGCTGCCTTTTTCCTTTGATTAAATTTATTTCAAAGAAGATGGTACTGACAATAAAACTAAGAGCACTCAGAGAGAATAACCATAAGCTATCCTGATGTTATTATAACATGGAATCTAGAGGTTATCTTGAAGGAAATGCTAAGTTGCAGCTTATTTTCCCAGCATTATTTATAAGCATCAGTGTCTTCTTATGCTTTTAACTCCTGAGTGTCAGTAGACACAATTAAGCTATTGAGAATAGTTTTTTGCAGGTTTCTTTTTTTCAGCATATATGATTGTGCATTTGTCTGTATGCACCATATATTCAATACACCTGCAGATAAATACTTAAAAAATGAAAAAATGTTTTAAAAGAAAACAAAGTTAGGAAATAATCAAAGAGCATGTAAGTATGCAAAATTCATAACTCAAACAAAATAGAAAGGATTTTGAAGTCAGACGGTTTGTTTGTTTTGGAAACATCTGGAAAAATATATTCTTCCCTTAATCTTATCTTCTGACATAGATGAAGAATTTAGCAGCAGTGAAAAGAATAGAGAACAAAATAAGCACAGACACATGAAGGAACTTGGTTTGGAAAACCCTTATTCAAGTGTTAAAGATGGCAAAGCTATAGACCATTAAAATGGAATTTCATAATTCTCGCCATATATCTAACTAGATATTGTACTACAACTGGCACTTGTAGCAATAAACATGCAGAACTATTTGTTATCTCTCTTCATCCACAACTTCTCAGGCTGCCCAGAGAAGTTGTGGATGCACCATCACTAGATTGTTCAAGGTCAGGCAGGGCAGGGATTTGAGCAACCTGATCTGGTGGAAGATGTCCCTTTTCATGCCCAGGGGGGAGAATTGGCAGAGAGTGGGGTGGGAGGGGGGGGGGGAGGGGCGGGGATTTGAACTAGGTGATCTGTGAAAGTCCCTTCCAACCCAAATAATTCTGTTAGTCTATTTATAGTTACCTGTGACTCCATTTAGTGGAAAAATGTATTGCACTCATAGAGTTCCAAGCCAGCAGAAATTACAAACTTCCTGTTTGACATCCTATTGACATCTCATAGGAGTGTCATAATTCACAACAAGGGATTCTTGGCTGTTATTACAATCTCTGCAAATAATCACAATGTCTGCAAATGGTAAGAGCCCCATAATAGTTGTACAATGAAATGTCAAAGACAGCCAAACAACAGCAGCAAAAACCTCAGCTTTTGTCTTCTTGAATAAGAGAACTGAATTTTGGCTCTGGTTTTATAAATTTGAATATTTCATCCTGAGTTATAGCCCAAAAGTATGTTACAATGTTACTCCTCCTCTGTGTCCAATTCTAAATTTAATACTGAACAAAGATTATCACTCAGAAATCTATTTATTCCTTCATGTAGCCAGTAAAGGCTTAAAATCCATAGAAAAGCTGATTTTGTGTGCTGTTTTCCTAGCCTTGCTGCTACCTCCATATAATTTTATAATTATGGTGCTCCCTCAACAAACCCTCATCACTCCATGTTTCTGCTTACACAGATGCTGTGGATGTCTATTTTTATAGTCATTTTTGGAGACTTGCCCACAATTAACCAACTTTGGGTCTCTGTTAGTAACTGAAGGCATTTTCCATATCAAACTCCACATTTCTGAGTCTATAGTGCATGCCAGTTTGAAGTTTTTAATTGTGAATTTTAATGGTGAAATTCAACACTGTAGAAAAAATTTCTTTTGTAGTAGGTATGTGAGGGGCCAAAGTGAAACTCCATCCAGGTTGTATAGAGAAAAGTTTCCAGAGAATGCAACTTACTTTTGAGAAAACTTGAAATACCAAGTGTCAGATAATCAATGCTACACTGGAAAGAGATTCATCAGGGAGATAGCAAACTAACTGAAGCCTAACAAACTGAAGGCTTTATAAATCAATGCAAGAATCCTGCAGTAGACCTAGTAGTGCAAAGGGAATTAGCAGTTCACCAAATAATGATGTAGAAGACTCAGCATGGGACACACTAAGCCAGCAGTCAGGTACATTGGCTGAACAAGATCAGTGCAAGAGCATTTCCCTGAAGGGCAGGGAAATGTCAAGTTCAAAGATGAAATGCTGTGCCAAGAGCTCAGTGGCTTCACACAAAAGCAGCAAGGATAGAGACAGAAGCTTTTGTCTCTCTCAGCAAATGCAAAGATGAGGACGTATATCACCATCTGGAATGGGGAAAAGGAGCAACCTGACTGTGGAGGGTTGACTTTGGCTGAACACCAGATGCCCACCAAGCCATTTTATCACTCCCTCCCATGAACTGAACAGAGGGAAATATGGCAAAAGCCATATTTCCTGGTTGCCGTCAGTTCATCATACATTCTCTCTGCCACTCCTTCCCCCTCACTGTCTTCCCATTTTCCAGTGCAGGGTTCCTCCCATGGCAGAGAGCACACAATGAACTTCTCCAACATGAGTCCTTCCCATGGGCTACAGTTCTTCATTAACTGCTCCAACTGTCCCTTCCACAGGGTCCAGTCCTCCAGGATCAGGCTGCTCCAATGTGGGTCCCCCAGGGGGTCACAAGTCCTGCCAGAAAACCTGCTCCAGTGTGAGCTCCTCTCTCCACAGGGCCACAGGTCCTGTGAGGAGCCTGCTCCTGTCTGGGCTTCCGCTAGACTCACAGCCTCCTTTTGAACATCCACATGTACCAGTTTAGGGTCCTCCAGGGGCTGCAGATGAATCTCTGCTCCACCATGGATCTCAGGGCTGCAGGGCCACAGCTGCCACACGATGGTCTGCACAACAGCCTGTGGGGAAATCTCTGCTCCAGTGCCTGGAGACCTCCTCCCTGTCTTTCTACTCTGATCCTGGTATCTTCAGGACTGTTTCTTTTACATGTTCTCACTCCTCTCTCCTGGCTGCTGTTGCACTGCTTTTTTTCTCTTCTTAAATATTCCTATCCCAGTGTCTGTCACCATCACAGATGGGCTCAGCCTTGGCCAGCAGCAGGTTCATCTTGGAACTGGCATTGGCTCTGTTGGAGAAGGGGGAACCTTCTGGCATCTTCTCACAAAAGTCACCCCTATAGTCCCCCACTACCAAAACCTTTACACAAAAACCCAGTATGCTCATCTAGCTTGCAACTACATCAAAATACAAAAAAGTAAGAAATCAATAGGGAAGTATGAAAAGGAAGAACTTTGCTGTTGTTGCTATGGCCATGCAGTAAGATACACACTCAAGCTGACATCTAAATCTAAGCTACTCTGAAACAGATTTTCCACTCTCGTAATTGAATTTTATAATGAAAATAAGTAGATAGTTTCTTTAAAAGTATTCATTATTTTCACACAGCTCTGTTTATCATAATAAGAACGGTAATTTCTTGACTTAGGATAAAGCTCTATGTCTCCCTCGTGCGTAGGTAATAGATACTGAACAGCTCCAATAAGACTTTATACTCCATCTCAGCTACTTGTCTAACTACTGCTCAGTTTAGAAAGTATCACAGAACACCCATTCCACATCTATATCATTATACAGGACACAAAATAATTTCCTATTACCTGGTAACGAATTTAAGATCAGTCTTGTGCAAGCTGCTGTCTCCTGTACTAAACTTCTTCAGGAGAAACCTTTAGAAGAAATGATCTAAAATGTACTATTGATACCATAGATAGATTAAAACCGTGTAAAGAAGTGGGAATAGGGAGAGGAGGACGGAACTTTACTGATACATATTTTAAAATTTAAAAGGTGCAACAGAGAAGGCCAAGGACAGAGAAAACAAACCTGAGAAAACAGATTCTAAAACCTCCTCCATCATATCATTTCTGTATAATTTTGGGCAAGTTCTGTATCTTCTCAATATCTCCAATTCCCAAGTGAAATAACATAGCAATTCTTGCAGCTTGTTGTTCAGAAACTGAGGAAGAACTAGGAAATAAGACAGATAGGCAGATTTGCAATCATGGATAGAGATTTAACCTGAATGAGTTTAATGAGCTGCTACATTTATAGGTGCTTGTAAATTGAATTAGCCTAAATTAATCTGAACCTGTAGGAATTAGTAGTGGTCTCTCATTAATAAATATACTTCTAATATATGCAAGAAAGCTTGAACTCTCAGAGACTAGGAGTTGGAGACACTATAGGAAATATCTGAATCCATCTCCAGGCAACTTCAGGTGAGATCCAAGGATGAAAAGGAAAAACTCCATCATTTTTTAAATCCCAGTTGCAGCTTTATTACAAGGCTAATATTTAATAAGGACTTAAAATACCATTGAGAATACAGTAATGTCTACTTTGTATGCATTCAGAAGAGAGAATTTGATTTAACAACCGTAATTACTCATGATAAATCTTCCTCCTTCTTCTGTTACTGTAATTTCTTCTGAGTTTTATAATGTACCTGTTGGCCTTTTCCTAGGCAATAAACCTTTTCTTAGGAAATCTGTAGTTACAGTGGATTCATAATACTAAAATAAGCTTTGTTATCCGGCCCCTTTGGCCGCATTAAACTATCTAAAGTATCTGGGTTGATCTCTTAGTAAAATAAAGACTGTGGCATTGTCTGGAATCTGTTGCCTGCAGCAGACTCTTGGCTGTATCTCAAAGTCATTTCTCCTCTCACCCTTCCTCGACTTGGAGGTCACTTTTTTATCAGATTCAGTTGAGAAACTACTATGAGACATTTGTTTATTCAATTACCTGTGTTGGCACATAGATCACAGGTGTAGTTCAATCCTTGTGCAAAAGCAGATTCAAAACTTAAAGTCTTCAGAGCTTGCAACTTCGTCACTATGAAATAGATGGTATTAAATATTTCTAGAAGAGTAAATATTTTATGAGAAGAGAGAAAGAAAGGTAAAGAATGGTAGATCTAAAATATTCTTCAACCTAAGGGCTATACTCTAAAACAAAGGACATTTTCAAACCACGGAAAAATTATTTCTTCTCATATTTAAAAACATTAAAAGCAGCTTATTTTAAATATAGTACAAAACTGACCTCAATACTTAAAAATTCCACTGCAAATGGAGCTACTACTCTCATCTTGCAAATTAAGGTATCCTAAGTATACTTCATAATAAGAAGCCTTAATATGCATGAACTTTTGAACAACTATTTTTATTACTGATTATATTTTTCAATCCTGTTCCTGAATTATTTGAGAAGCTAGTTTAAATTAAAGGAAAAATCCCTATGCAAAGACCATGTCCCATCAAAGAAATATATAGCTAGTCTCTCAGCAAAAGTATGCTTTTACATTATTGGTATTAAAAGTATGCTTTTATTTTTATGTAAAATAAATTTGGTTTTAGTACATCATAGAATTAACTCATACATATTTTTAGAATAGTAATTAAATTAATGGATTTCTTTTATTTAGTCTAAATATATGGAGAAATTACATAACACATTCAAAAATAATAAACAATATTATAATTATACATTAAGTTCTGCAGGGATAGCTGCTGGGTTATTTGGTGCATACGTTTTGCAAAAGCCACCTGGCAGGAACTGAAGCACATATTTTTAAATATCTAACATACATCAGGATTAGTGGCACTGTTTTCCCCCAGGCCTTCTCTCTGTAATTTCCATGTTTAGACATAAATTGTCAGAGTAGGAGCCTTGGTGTTCACTAAGACAAAGTTTACTGTACTGAAAAATTAGTATGCTCACTACTTCTATGTTAAAACTTGTTTAAATAGACATCAGGAGTAATTGTCCTCAGATGAAAGAAATTCTGCCTACCTCAGGGAGATCATGAAGACTGCTACAGCCTAAATGTTAAAAGCCAGTGATTCTAAAGAGTAACTTCTCAAGTTCAAACTCATGAACAGTGATTTTTTTCAGAGTTATCTTCATCACAGCTGATTTTCAGATGCCCCACTCTGTTCCCCATACACCCCCACACAAGTCAACACTTGCAAAATGAGAGAGGTCTTCTTCAAAGCTTTTTAGCCGTCTCCATTTCTTTCTTAAATTGACCTCAGCTAGTCTCTTCCTTACTGGTCTGCACCTGGGTTTTCTTTTTTCACTCAACTTTAAATAAAACTCAGGCATTTTAGCACACACTGCTTACTTCCTCCTGAATCTGAAGTCTTGTGCTGTGTTATCTGGCTCTGTTCATCTTGCACACTGCTTTCAAATGATCTTATAAAAGAGTGCAGTGGAGAGCCTGATGGAAAAGCCTAAAACATAATTAGCTTTTTCTCTAACACATTTTGATGTAAAGAGCCTGTAGAGAACACCCAACTCATGAGTAGCTATGTGGGATCAAGTGATCTCAAGGTGTCAAGCTGAGAAATAGCAGAAATGTCAGCTCTCCAGCTGTTGTCACAAAACAGCCTCATGGACAGATTTTACAGTTTATAACACTGTGCCAAGGGAGAGAGCAATTTGAGAGCCTACTTTTCCATTTAAATGTGCGAAAATATCAGTAACAATCTTGGTATTATCTCAAGTCCATCTAGTCCCTTAAAGATGGTTCCCTGCTTCAAGTTGCCCAAGGAGATGGTGGAGTCATCATTGCTGGAAGTGTTAAGAGGTGTTTGGGTGTGGCACTTGGGGATATGGTTCAGAGGTAATTATGGTGGTGCTGGGTTGATGCTTGGACTAGATGGTCTTGAAGATCTCTTCCAACCTTGATGATTCTGTGATTCAGTGATTTGATGCTAGGTATCTGAACAGAACGCTAAGAAATCAAAGAAAGCCCTTTATAGAAATGCATCCCTCTAGGGTTTTCACTAGAGTAATATGTTCCACTGCAAAGGAAATTACAGAAATTTGTAGTTTTCAGGATATAAAAATCAAGAATGGTTCTCCCCTAGGACAGATGGGGAAAATAACAATTCATTTAAAAAGAAAGGTAAAGTGACAACAATAAAAAAAGAAAACCACTTTTGCAGCTAGATTTAAAACAAAAAAAAAAATAGAAAGCTTAATAACCTAATTTTCAGATGTAGAAATCTACATTAGTATTTTAAATCTGTAATGAGAGATGTACTCAAAATGGGACCGTAATTACATGTATCACTTGCTCCTAATTCCCTTTCATTTTACCCTGCACTTTAAAGGGAGTTGAAGGGTATTACAGAATTCCAGGGAACTGGAGATAATTCTACAAATGGCAGTAAATCGGATTTTTACCTCTAAAAAGATGAGCTTAATCCAGCTTCATAACAATTACTGTAAGATACTCAACATGGCATAAGAAAATACATCTGTCCAGTTCCTCAGGTAAATTTTTAAAAGTTAACAGCCTAGATGGCAGGCACAACAGGAAAGTCAGTAACTTAACTGGCTTGTCAATTGAACAGTATCTTCAGCATTGTGGTTTACATACACAGCAAGTTAGCAGAAAGAAGCTTGCACTATACTCCTCTGTGCTGTTTGCACTCTGCAGAATCACAGAAGCTTTAGCCTCAAGTACTGTCTATTTTCATTTCTACAAATCCTAAGCTGTTGAAAAAGTAGACATTAACAATGGGAAAGAGAAGAAAACTGCTCCTCTTTTTCAACTTTTATTAATATTTGTGCCTACAGCTAGAGTGAAGGTCAACATACTACTGGGAGAGATTTTGTTTGAGGAACACAGACTCGCTACAGTCTGGGAATAAAAACAAATCCAAATGTTAGGATGACAAAGTGCATGGGGTAAAAGCACTGCATTATTCTCAACAGTACATTCAATTTACTTTTAAAAAAGGTACAGCAAAGAATGACGTTTCATTTCCACAGAAAAGAAAACAAACTATACAACTGGTAAAGCAACTAAGGGAAAAATAAAAGTGGTGACAAAATCAACACAGAATTTTTTTTCATGAAAAATGCTTAAACACTCTCAGCCTTTTTGGGACCCGAACACTGAAATTAAAAACATTGCTTGAGATACATCAGAGGTGGTTTTACAGGGAATGTACCACACTTATTCGACAGGTGAAATGTCGGATTACCATAACAGTTTTAAATATCACTGTTTTTTAACTCTGCTGTTCCATTTGGAAGCGTAGGAGTACCTGGCTTCATTATTACTTGGATAGAAAACCACTCCATAGGTGGGTTCAGCAAAAGTAAGGAAGCACTAGAAACCTACTGCCATTTTTTCTCCATTGTCTCCTTTCTCCGCTTATGAATCTCCATAAAAATCTAGATGAGTTAGAAAAATGGGACTCTTACTATTTGTCAAAACAAAACATTTGGAACTAGAAAAGTTAGAAGTGGTAGCCTCAATTTTCTTTTTAAATTACATTTCAAGTCATTATGTTCTGCTTAATTAAGTCTCTATAGTAGTTTCAGTCAGGTAAGATACTCGTTTTCCATTCCAAGGCAGAGCTCATAGCAATGACCACAGTGAAGCCATTCATGCATACAAAAGCCATTGTTTCACTGACCTGTACGTAAAATAGGCATATTGATCTTATTTGGGAAATTATATTAAAAAGTTGAAATTCTCAGGAGGTGCTTTACCCTTGGCAGTGGGGGGCAGCAGGAGTGTCTGTGTGAGAAGAGGACAGATGTCTGCCAGACATTACCAGTTCCACAAAAAAAACCACAGCAGGATACAGCCAAGGCCATTGATGAAGCTGGTGGCACCTCTAGGAAAACACATTTTAAGATCAAAAAAAGTTCCAGAGAGAAGGGAGAAGAGTGAGTGGGGAAAAAAGTATGAGAAATCACCCTGAAAACATCAGCAGTGGGGAAGAAGGGGAAGGAGGTGCCCCAGGCATCAAAGATATTTATGTGCAGCCCATGGAGGAGACCAGTGTGGGGAAGGCATTTCCCACCAGCAGTCAGAGAGGATCCATGCTGGCGCAGATATCCACACTGCAGCCCATGAAGTATCCCATACCAGAACACGTGGATATTCCGTGAAGGAACTGGGGCCTATAAAGAGCACACACTGGAGCAGGTTCATCCTAAAAACTCCAGCTTTTGGGAAGTAGCCAAACACTTTGGGTTTATCTTCAAGAATTGTGGTGCATGAAAGCCCATAACAGAGCAGGGCTATAGTGTTAGGAGGAAAGAGGAGCAGAAAGATGCTAAAAACTGAACATATTGCCCACATTCCCCATCTTCCCCCGCATAGTTCATCGGGGGAAGGGCAGAAGAGTCAGAAAAGAGCAAGGAGTTTGAGCCTGGGAAGGAATGGGGCTGGGGAGAGTTTTAATTTTTGCATTTGCTCCTCACTATTTAAATCTATTTTCATTGGAAATACATTAAACACATTTTCTCCAAACTGACCCTGTTTTGCCTGTGGTGGTAACTGGTAGGTCATCTCCTTATCTTCTTCCCTACCCACCAGCTGTTTCACCTCAATTTCTACCCCTGTCCTGTTGAGGAGAGGGAGAGACTGAGTAGGTAGCTGGCCCTCCACAGCCTTAAAACTTTTTCTTCAAATTCAGTAGTGATTCAATCATCTCCATATTAAATTACGCTTCTATTGAGCAACACTTGCATTCATCCGTATAGGAATTTACACTGTGAATGCCAGTCTTGTTCATTGAATAAAATCTGTCACACTAAGTTTATTCATATGAACCATTCTGTTTGAAGTTCAAATCATTAGTAATGTCTTGAATTTTTTTCCTTCCATGTTTTTCAGGCTGTGGTTGTGCTTTCAGTATGACAAGTGCTTCTCACAGATGTTTTTCTTTTTAGCCTCCAAATATATTCTAGTTAGGTAAATAGATACATACTCAGACTAGAAGTGTAAAAAATTATGGCATCTACTGACTTATACATGAACAAAAGCCACACATTTTTGCAAGTATATTTATGACAAGTGCATGTGCAGAAAATCGTCATATTTTGTGGAAAACTACTATATGTACATTGGTAATTTAGCCCAATGTTCAGAAGGCATAACTTAAAATTTCCAGAAATTCAAGGAGCAAAGCATTATTTACATCCTCTGCTTGCTTAAGAACCAAATAGGGTGTCCATGTGGTAATGTACAGGCTACCTACCTCATTCTCTTGAAGTCATCTTAAGTATGCACAGATCATACTTTGGAAAGAAGCATTTCAAAGGGTAGGGGAAGAAAAAAAACCTTCACCAAAACAACTAAAAAAAATTACTCCACCAAAACAACCAAAAAAAATTACTCCACCAAGACAATTAGAAGGCAGTGTCTTCCTGTGACATAAGAGAAGTAACTGTTAGTACTGCATGTAGCTTGAATATTTGGATTATGTTATTTGACTGCAAGGGGATGTTGGGTGGGTGAGATGCAGTCAGTCAAGGAACTGATGGTTACCTCTGCAATACTTCTGAACACTGAACACAGAAAATGGTATTAAATTTTTGATTTCTTGAAAACTCGTTGTTATATATAGAAGTCTGTGTTTTTCCAAGTTTTCAGTCACAATCCTTTCCCCAAATATTTTCTTCATTCTTACACAGTCTACGAAGGGAAAATTCGAAGGAGCAACATTCAGGATTTCCCAATTTATGGAGAACATTTAAACTAAACTCATGTTTGTCAAGAAGAAGCATGACAACATTGTTCTTGGCTTTTGCTGTGAAACAACTGCCTGAAAGGTTATCAATAATAAACACTTTGTATAGCAAGTCCTAGACAAAGTCTCCTTAAATATGTATTAAAAACATCCTGGAAGTCTTGTGCTTTTTGTAGGCATGGTGTTTCTAGAAGCAATTAGTTTTTGGTTACCCTAGGGATGTAATTCCATCAAGAATGCTGAAGAACACACTGAAGAAAATGCAGTCACAGGCAAGAAAAACTCCCACATTCTGTGGAAAAATTATTAAAGAAACTCTTGAAGACCATTGCCTGCATTGCCTGCATGCTAGTTCTTCACATTTCCAAATTGTTCAGAGAAGCTGACAAAAAATTGGGATATAAAAAATAACAAAAAGGCCTACATCTCTTGGAACTTTTCTCCCTAGAGTTCTTTGCCTTTTATGAAAACCCTCAGAATCAAGCTTCTTTGCCCTCTTTATTTATTTTCTTTTTTTTCCCCAAGAGATCTATGGACCTTGAGTTTTTCTATTTACACTTTAAAAAAAAAGGCAAAGGAAAAAAAGCAAAGAGAAGCTTACATGAAACAGTCATGACAAATCTTAGAGAGTAAAAATAAACTGCTTCATTGCAATGATAAGCTCCTCTTGTATGTATTTTATGAAAAGCCAACTGTCATCAAAATTCTTAATTTATAGTGTTCAACAAAATGCTACTAACTGAAAAACATTAATCAACATCACCAACTTAATGTGCTTTGTCAAACTTCTCAGTCTCTTCTGCCAAAGAAGAATATTTTTGACAAGTAGCTTGATTGGTGAGCTAACAGTGTTTGACTGAGGGGAGAGTGTACAACCAAAAGCTTAAAAAAAGATGTTAGCAGTAATTCTATTTGCTCATACAGAACCTGTGTACAATACTATTATTTTGCAAATTACATGTCAATAAGACTGATAAATTATGTGGTTATAAGAAATTCTGTTTCAAATTTGATTTCATTCTCCTTGTGAAATAATTCATAAAGAGTAAAAATGTGCAACTGATGGGAAATATGCCCATTAGACCTGAATAATAATCAAACACAGAGTGCTTTGATAGATCAAGTGGTTAAAAAAAGTTACTGAAATTCTGGCTTTCAAGCTTAAGTAAGCAAATGAAAAATAATATACTTGCTTCTACTTTGTTAAGCGTAATAGATACTGTATATTTAAGACAGAAATGAGCTCCTTTAAGAAAGAAGGCTTAACTGAGAATCCCTTACTTTCTCAGAAAACAAACCACCATTATGTCTTGTTTTTCCTAATTTTCAGGTATTCCAGCTATTGCAACAAGACTTTTTTTCTGAAAGTGGGGGGAAGGAAGGAACTGAAATTTTTACACAAGAGGCTTATAAACAAGGTCATACACCTGTCCCCTCATGTAATGCCCATGCTGTTTGGAACAAAGACCTGCCCACAAGCATTTTCCAAGACTGAGTGGAAATAAGTGGCATAGACTTGACATAGGAAATTTTGTGCCAGACACATATGTCTGTGGGACTATCAGTTAGTATGGTAAGCATGGGAGGGTGTGGCACTGAAGTGTGTTTTATTCTGTTCATCCCGAGGCAAAAGGGCAGCACGAGGTAAAGCAGTCTTCAACTATTCCACTGAAGTATTTCAAGTGTCTCCCAAGTCAAAAGAACAACCCTTCTGAGTCAGACCCAGGGATTTATCTAGCCTTTTTTGCCTTCTGCAGTAGCCATAAAAAGGTCTCTAGGGGAAAAATAGAAAAAAAACACCAGAGCAAAACTACGCAATGTTTTAACCTATTTCTTCCTGTCCTCTGACCAGTTTTGGTTCAAATTTCCTGAGCATGTAGTTTGTTTACTTAGTAACTCCCAGTAATGTCTCATTCCAGGTCTTTTTACACTCACGCCTCTGAGACCACATAAAATTTCACATCTCTCAAAACATCTCTTGGGAAGGTGTTGAACAGGTAAGTCCTACAACTCTTTTCAGGTATCATCCCCTAGTGGCAGTGAACAGCAGTCTTTCCTCTAGCCACACTACTTGTATTATATGGGGGGTTTTTTGGAATGTAGCTACACCAACTAAAAGTTTATTAGCATTTATTTATCTGTCCCTCTACCAGAATGCCATACTAGTTTTCTGTTTGATTAATATTTAGTCTTTTTTTTTTTCCTTTTGCTCTTTGACTCATTATTTAAACTCAAATATCAATGAACTTATTGAAAATCTATTTCTGGTACTTAAAATTCCTCCAAAAATTGATTGCATTGGTTTTTAGCTCTCATACTCAGTATCTTAAAATGGAAAAAATAGCATCTTCCCACATTTTAACTACAGCACCTAGCACGTGTACCTGCAGGGTCTGAAGCAAAGCACCTATCAAATATTCCTAACACTGCACATGCTTTTGTAATTTAAGTCACAGTGAAGAGATTTTCTACATTTAGTCCTTCCAGAAGGAGAACATCAGACTGAAAATCAAACACAGATAAATGATTTTACACAGTTAAATGAGCCAACCATGGGCAACAGTCCATAATCCATAGCCGTGTTCATGGCTTACCAAGTTAGCCTTTCATAAAAACACTCATTTTATTAGCCCTGGGCTAATAGCTTTGGCATTCCCAATTACTGAGAGTTAGCTGACTCATGTAAGCTTGCTGACCTCTAATGAGTTGTTTATATGCCCCAGCCCCACAAAAAGGTCAGGAAAACTTCCCAGGAAGAGATCACAGTCCACCACTAACCCTCAGCTTCTCACTCCACCGAATTACAGAGGCCTGCTGCTGATAACAGAAACCTCAGTTACCCAAGAAGAACAGAAACATCTCTCATAGAAGATAATGTTAGGCAAGTACATGGCTATTAGGAGGCTTAGAATAGTGGAAAAAGGAGACCATTATAGCAAGAGAGAAAGGTGCATGTTCTGTCTTTTTTTTAAGTTCTGCTGTGGCCAATTATTGCAAGTCTTACACAATTATGAATAATTTGAAATCTCTCATTCCTAAAACCAAAGCCTGAGGACATTCTCAGAAGAAAAGTTAAAAAAACCATTCAAGTTAACAACAAGAGGAAAACATCAGAAAACAAATCTTCTCCCAAGTATTTAAAAACAAGCATTTTTAAGTCGATCTTGGAAAGGAAGAATAGTTTGAATTACTATTTATGGAAGCTAGAAGTTTGTTATTTTTTTTAGGTTTATGTGTGGTTTTAATCAGCAGTCTTTCACATAAATAAATCGAACCCTTCTTAGTTAGTCTTTAGCAGTATTTAAACTTATTTGCTCTTTCACTGGGAAAAAAAGATCAAATATATGCATATCAGCTTTCTGTGGAAATTGCTTCTAAAAACTATCACTTTTTATTCTCTTTCAATGGGAAGTATCTCCCAGTGTTTTTCTGAGTAAGAAGTAAAGACAGGACAGGACCTCAAAGATTTGGATATGCCAGTAAGTCATATTGCTTTCTTTAAGATAATCATTTTCTTAGCTTCAATATGATAATTGTAAAAATATTTGCAGTCTAGGAGAGATAGCGACATGAGTCATAAGGAACACATGTGCTTCACATACACTCAGCACTTTTGTTGTGCCTTCTGAGCTGCATCAAAAGAAGCATGACCAGCAGCTTGAGGGATGTGATTCTCCCCCTCCACTTCACTCTTAGGATACCCCTCCTGGAGTGCTGCATCCAGCTCTGGGGTCCCCAACATAAGAAGGTCATGGACCTGTTGGACCGAGTCCAGAGGACAGCTGTTGATGTCCAGATGGTCAGGGGGTTGGAGCATCTCTCCTGTGAAGACAGGCTGAGAGAGTTGGGGTTGTTCAGCCTGGAGAAGCAAAGGTTCCAAGGTGACCTGAGAGCACCTTCCTGTACCTAAAGTGTGACTACAAGAAAGCTGGGGAGGGGCTTTTTACATGGGCATGGAGTGATAGGCAAGGGGGAATGGCTTTAAACTGAAAGAGGGTGGGTTAAGTTAGATATCAGGAAGAAGTTCTTTATTGTGAGGGTGGTGAGGCATTGGAACAGGCTGTGCAGAGAAGTTGTTGATGCCTGGCAATGTTCAAGGGCAGGTTGGATGGGACTTTGAGCAACCTGGTCTAGTAATAGGTGTCTCTGTCTATGGCAGAGTCTGGAACTTTAAAGTCCCTTCTAGCCAAAACCATTCTACAATTCTGTGATATAAAAACATACTGTCAAAATATGGTAATGGCAGGAAATACAGGAATTATTGTTTTACTGCACATTAGTCTACCTGAAGTTCTGTAAAAAGAAAATTTATTGAACCATTTTGCCTGTAGAACTACGTACACTACACACATACACCACATACACGCCACACATTTTATGTTTCATACAATACTTTAGGGGACTTACTAACTATTAAAAAAACCCATTATCCTTAAAAAAAAAAGTTATGAAGTACTGAACATGTACAACTAAATATGGAGTTAAAAGTAGCAGCAAAGACTTCCTTCTTCAATCTTATATTTAAATAAGAACACCAAGTGGGCAGCAAGGAAGGATCCTGCAATATCTTTAAAAGGGTAGAGCTTCAAAATTTTCGTGACTCACAACTCACAAAATTACAGTATAGAAAAAAAAAGTAACCTTATGATTCAGACTGTAATTAGCAGCTTAGAAAATGCAGAAGAGAAAATGAGTCAAATACCACAGCCATTCAGGGCCTTGAAAATAAGGACAAGAACTTTAAAATCACTGCACTAAATTTACAGTAAGCCTGCAGTGAAGAGAATTTTTTAAAAGGAGATATTTATAGCAAAGAAATCATATATAAGTTAGAGACGAAAGACTTCATATTGAAAAAAAAAATCCTCTTCCTAGAAATAATACAATCAGGAAATTCAGAAAATAAAGCAATCATTCACTGATCAACAGTTTCAATTTGTTTACATTAAGACAATGAAATCAGATATCAATAGTTTTTTCAGAATCAGCATTTCTGATGGCAAACAAGTACCATTAGGCTGCACAGAAAGTATGACATGAGTTCTACTTTTGAACAAAAAAACCCAATTGTTTATTGGGTACCTGTCATTAAAAGTCTGCCCCACTATCAAAATAAGGACTGAATGCTAAAGCAGATCACTGAATTTTGCAACTGAAGAAATGCAATTGCTCAGCTCTGCATCTGATTCTGAGAGGATACACAGAAAATTCATTTGAATACTGTTTCCAAATCCTCATCACTGAGAGGCGATAGGAAACCAGCCTGATGCTTGTCCCATTTAAGAGTAGCAGTGCTTCCTCATTGCAAGGGAGTGGCTCCCTCAAGGCCTTTCACACCCAAGACACAGGAAAACCAGAGACAGCAAACAAACTAATAAAAAAGTGTCCTGCAAGCTATCTCCCACTGCTTCCTAGGGCAAACCTAGACTTTTTATAAGTAACCCAAGCAGCACACTTCTGTGCCTGCAAAACTTCACTCGGTCTTTCTATACAGTTAGTTTCTCAGTCCCTGAGGTCACCTCCCAAAGCTTTCGTCTCCGACTTGTTTTTAGAGAGCATGAAAAGCATTAATCACATCAAATAAACAAGGCATGGTGTTAATTACACAGTAACTTATCATACATAAATTCATACTGGCATTTTCAGGAACATGTAGGTGTCTATAGGATAAGAAAAACATTTTCCACAAAGTTCTGCCTTCTCTAAACTTACTTATTCTTTAATCTGTCTTGTGCATCATTGTGGGTACTAGAATATGCACATGTACAGCAGAAATTTTTCCCTGGTTGGCTTACCCTCTGCAACCAAAACCAACCACCAGTGATTACAAAAATTAAAAAAAAAAAGTACACTTTTTTTCTTTTCTCCTTTTTTTTTTTAAGAGCTCCACGTTATTATGTGATATCAACTGAGCTAGTAGCAGCTGGTGATACTCTTGTGATGCATTCCCTATAATGATGGATTTCATTTCCTGAGACCAGACATTTCTCAAAAATTTTAGTAGATTTTTTGTATGGATTTTTTCCAAATGTGACAATGCAAACTTAACACGGCATCATTATATGAAAATAAATGGGTTTGGGTTTTTTTGATGCAACATTACGCCTAAAAAATATTTCAAGAAAAGGAAGCTCGCTCAGATATACACAAACTGCTCCAATTTTCAGTGGGGATTTCTGAAGATATAATACAAGATAAATCTAATTAGCTTCAAGGAAATGACAATAAGAGATCAGAGGAGTGAGTATTCTGGTTAAATCCACACAGACTTCAAAAGATTCTCAACAGAAAAATTCAAGAAAAAGACTAATGAAGGAAATTAGCAACTGTGATATAGATAGCAAAATTCAAATTGGATTCCAGAATACCACTGTTAGGTTAATGATTTGCTGTATAGCACATGCAGGGAACAAGGGTTTCTGAGTATAAAAGGTCTAACATTTAGCTCAAAGCTGTTGTAATTACATCATGTGTATGCTGCTTTTACCCCTTCTGCTCTAGTGCAGCAAGGTTGTGAATTCACCTATCTTAGTTCCTGCACTTGCTTATTAGCTCTATGTTAGTAATTATTGGATCAAAACTGGAGCCTGGCATTTACAAAAAATATCCGGAGGAACCTGGAGAGTTCCAAGTTTAAACAGTGATATGATGGCAATTCTGAAAGCCTGTTAGAGATGAATGTCTGTGAAATATGCAGATTAGGGTAAAATGGAAGTTGAAGCACAGTCAACCAGGGAAGCAGTCCATAGAAAAGAGGGAAGGATATAAAGGAAAGCAAAAAATTACACTACTCTAAGTTCTGCCTAAAGCAAAATATTAAAATTACTTTAAGACTAGTTATCAATAAAATAGCAAAAAAAGGAGACAGTACAAAATGGGCAAAAAAATGATTGTTTAACAAAACTTACTCCCAAATTTAAGAAAAATATGTCTGTTTCATTACAAAAGCCATCATGAAGACTGCTCTAGAGCTATTATTTTGGGACATAGAGCCATTAATGTAGGTCAGGTCATTCCATGTGAGCCCATAGCCACACACTAAAATATCACTGTTGCTTCTGTCTGATCAAAATGAAAACCTGGTCGTCCTTTTAAGTTTACAATTCATATGATCTTCAGTTCATTGTAGTTTAGTCCAAAAAGTACCTGGAGAAAATTATTCAGTTGCCTGAATCTAAATTTACATACAAGAGCACCATATTTTAAAAGTGCTAAATAATGAAGTAGAGCTATACTAATATCAGCATTAGTCAACTCAAATCATATTTGAAAATGATCTTAGATTTTTGTTAGTGGTCTGCAAACAATATTAAATTATGTATATTTTGCATATTCTGGACCCATCACATGCCCAGTTTTCCAAGGAGGTGGTGCATGCAGAGGCAAAATGATCTAAGCTAAGGGCAGCACAGCTGCAAAAGGAATGTCAAGGTGCAAGAAAAACGGACCCCAAATCCTACATGGTGACCCCTATCTTCGGCTGCTGGACAGGTTACAGCAGTAATAATTCAAATCAATTCCTGACACCTAAAATCAATCCAACATTTATTATACTAAGTTAAAAGACAACCTAAAAAGTAATTATGACAAATTCTCTTTCAGGTATAACCAAACAGTTAACCCAGTGAGATTAACCAAATCAGTGGTAACTGAACACTTGAATGGAAATTTCCACCTTTCACCACCACTGGCACAGAGTAGCATAATATAACAGCTTATCCTGGAGAATGTCTCCTTTTAGCGCCACAAAAGAGAAAGCAGCTCATCAGATGTACATAGGAAAATGCATATAATAGAGACTGTAAAACTTCTTAAAAACTCTAAATAAATATGCAGTGCCAATTCATAACTGTTCTAGAAGAGCATCATGAGAACAAAAAAAAGGAATTAAAAACTTTTTGAGTGTGAGAAACAGTTTATCTTTGATATGTAGAGAGAACACCTTTTCTCCCTACCAATCATTCTCATACAAAGACAAAAAAAGCTAAAGGCTCAAATATATGCTTAGTTTTGGTGGTACAATATTCAACATCAGATAGAGAGAATATGGACTCAGTGCATGAACCATGCAATATCCCATAAAGCCATAGCATAATTGTGTGTGAGCTCTGTAGAAATGCCAATCAGCTGAGTTCTGTGGAAGTTAACAGAGAAACTCTCTCAAATGTGCTATTAGAAATCCTCAAGCATTAAAAAGCCTCTAAACCACTCAGCCGAAAACCTGTCATGCTTGAATAACTATAAAAAGCACAATAATAGGTGTATAGTCTCTGAGGCTGCCTGGCAAACTACAAGATACTGTGGTATTCTTTTCTCTGAATGATAAATCTCAAGCAATGTGTTGTAGGCCACTTATACCACACACAAAACAAAGAAATCAGTTTAAGGAACCATGTTTTCCACACAAGCCCATTAGCAAAGAATAGATGGGGAAAGACGTAATGGAATTTTTATAACATTTTACCTGGAGGAAAAAAAAGTTATCTGGGGACAAGCAGCAGTATTAAACATTGAATAAGATACAGACAACCTTTTATTGCATCATTTTGCATTTTCAGAACACCACACACCATGACCTAATTAAGCTTCATAGTTACCTCCTCAAATTCTTTGGCGGTTTAATCATTAATTTATAAACACAGAACAGAGATATAATCAGGACAGTATCAGTTTGGGAGCAGGTCTCAAATTAAAAATTTTCAAGACATCATGAAGGACTCAGAAAAACAAATCTCATTGAAAGCAAGTCCCTCTCAGAGACAATCCACTACACTGTAGGGTGTCCAGCTCATAGATATTCTATTCACTTAATCTGGGCGTGTCTTCTTGGATGCTGAAAGGTTTACAGCAAAAGCAAGTCACTTTACCCTTTTGACTGCATGGTATATTTCATTTTCAGGTACTACATGAGTTATAATACTGGCCTTAATAAATCATGTCTGTCACAAAACACAATGCAACTGAACAAACATCTTTTACAGCTTCAGTCAAATGCCCTGGGTCATCAACACTGCAAATTAATTTAGAGGTTACTAAAATCTGCCTACCTTTAACCAACTTAAAGCGTCACATCTAATAAACAGTTTGTGTGTGTGAAGAGTGCTACAGAAGATATACAATCAATCTAGAATCTGTGATTTTTCAGTTTATTGTTCCTCCTGCCATTATGTCAGCTGCTATGCAATCACAGAAGTGAATCACGTCTGTCAGTGCAAGTGAAGTCTGAGCAATCATCTTAAAGCATCTGTCTGCAGCATTGCTTAAAGGTTGTTTATGTATTTATACATCTGATACCAAGATTAAAATTAGATATTTGTCCTTTACAGATATTTCCTTCACATAACTACTTTCTCTCCCAGTATACCTCCCAGGATATAGTGCGATGTGTTAAAGCAATCAGTCGTTGAAACCAGAAGTTTACATTGCTCTGGTCCCTAATGTACTTTGTTCTGTAAATGAGAAAATTAACATTTCAGTGACAGTAATTTGACAAAGATTTTTATTACTTTTATTAGCGATTCAGGAAGGCTGGAACTGTAGATATGGATTAATTACACTTTTTGTAGAAGCCAGATGTAGATACATAACCTCCCATGAATGAACACCCCACTATAAATGTTTAACATGAGACAACCTTGTTCATAGTCAGTTTTTTAGATTATAACTGGAATTCTGATATTTCACCCATTTTCACTATGTTTTTGGTCTTTTTCAAACTGTGGGTCACACATAATAAATAGTTAATTGGGAATCATCACATGCCGGATAATGCGCTGTCAGCAAGTTGTGCTGGTTCCTAGTAACTTACATCTCAGTGTTTTCAGGCCTACATTAGCACTAAAATCAGCAAAAGAGATAACTGAGGGCAGTTTGACTACTCAGTATCACTATTTTACAGTATGCTTAGTTTCTTACATGTAAATATTTTCTTCTAACATAAATATTTAGGTTTTTTGAAGAAAATTTTACATATTAGGCTAGTGTTGTGAGGGATGGAAAAGACATAAAACTTTTCTCAGATTAGGAAAGATACAAAACTTTGTTCAGATGAATATCTACAATGTACAAGTTCAACAGGAAGCTAATAGCTTATTAGCACAACATTTAATGGAAGAGTAAAAGATCTCATCCTTACAAGTGGTTTTATTCAGGTAGTACAGGGAATTCAGTCTGTATCTCCCATGTCCTATAAAGACTTTCAAATTAGTGTATTTCCTCTCAATATGATTAATGGCAAGTGTTTCCTTCTTACAGAAATACCCCAAGATACAAATTACTGTGTTAACAGTTTTAATCTCTATTCCCAAGCAAACAGTTAGGCCTATTTGGACTCATTAAGTACATCAATTTCAGATTAGTTCAAACCCAACACAATAAAGAACTTCATCTGCTCAAAGCTACCAAAGACAACTGTAGCACTATAATACAATGGACTCAATCCTACATTATTTTGTGCCCTGCATATCCAAGGTTTCTCAAGCTGAATAAACAAATTTCTATTGACTTGAATGATTTTCAGGTTACCAATGGCAAAATCCTTGTGTTTGATAACAACACTAACTTTGTATCTAATCCTGTTTTCCTAGAATCATTGTCATCAATGACATATTTCAGCCAAAGTTCATTAATAAGACTTTAAACTTTTAAAGATTAACACTGACATTTCACTTGCTCAGACTTCATCCTGTACAGCTCTTGCAAGCTTTAATCTAGAACGTGCTATGTCCTTATTTACACTCTTAGCAACTTAACATTACTGTGACAAGCAAAGAAGGAAAAAAGCTACAAGCTCTGAATTATACTTTGTGACGTTTTAGAATAGAAAAAAAAAAAAATTCCACATCACATTATAACTCAGCTGGGAAGTTTTGCAAGTCTAAGCTCACTCATTTCACACACATTCCAACAGTTTAGCACTTTCCTCTCATACATTATCTTTCATCATGGTTTTTGCATGTACAAAAGTTAGCGATGTATCCCAGTAATGACCTGTACTCCAGACTAATGTGGAAGTTTATGGACTAAGAAGGTCTGCTGGGAACCTACCTACTGTATAATACATACTACACCCTGAAAATCAAAAATTATTTCATTTCCTCAGATCTGTGAAGCATTAATAATAGATAACTAACAGCTACACAATATCAAAAGAATTTATGCAAGACAAATAATTATATTAAACATGGACTATGGGAGTTTCAGAACATATGCAGAGTTCTGATTATATTTAACCATAATTTAGAAAATGAAATTATATTAAATAAACATAGAGGACTTAGAAGCAGATTTTGGTGTAACTGAGGAATTCTGCATTTGTTTGACAGTTGCATTCTCACTTTGAATAGCATTCAAAATACATCGATGTTAGCCACTTTGCTTTGCTCTTTACTGCTAATTACTTCAAAAGAATAAAAATTTGTTTTCATACATTCAATTCCTTTTCTACTTTTCTTTTTTCAAAACCTTTTTACAGAATTTCACTACTTCACAGTCATTTTTCTTTGATGTCCAAAACTATCCACTGATATTTTATTCTTTTGTTATATGTACAAGCATTTTGCATTTTAAAAATTATTCTTTGTAATACACCCACAAGAATCATGACTGAGCCATTTCCTCATAAAATTTCTCATACATTTCAAACTGGAAAACATTACTAGTCCATGTTTATTGCGGCACTCCAGCAACTCTCATGGGAGGTCATACAGAAGAACTGCATGACAGCCATAAACTTATGCTGTATTATTAATAAATAACTTACCATAAATGTCAAAATCCCTCAGCTTCTAAAGACTGCTTCAGTAATTATGTTACACTTAATCTTAAAACAGTGACATTCTGCCCTTTCTTTCTTCTTTCCTGTACCTCCATTTGGTGGAATATCTCCTATTTATCAGCAATTTATTATGAATGAGACTACAGAGGTTTAAAATTGTTAATGCAAATCAAGTCACTCGATAACTTCAGAGCGAACAAACACTAATATTTTTTTCTAATTGCCTAATACTTTCTCTTGAATAACTTGCAAACATTTGAAACACGCTTCTATCATTAGCATAATATAATCATAATGTTCCCATTTAATTACTATTTATTTGAATGACTAATCATCAGTTTCATGTTTTAAAAGAATGGAAACATATTACAAACTGCAATGTACTATCTGACTATCAAAGCATTAGTATAAAGACAAGTTGCAAGATATATGGCTAATACTTTTATTAGCCATTGTCTTTAAAAATATTCTCTACTTATTTTGCAACCTCTGTAACAGACTAAAAAAAAAAGTAAGTTTGATGCATGTCCATGAATGATGCAAAGAGAACTGTCTCCCAAGAACAATTTATCCAAACTATTGGGTTTTGTCCAGCCTATGCCACTAATAACCTCAGTTACTGGCATCATCCCAGTAAGAATGAGTCATCTTAAATTTGAAGGATATCAACTGCATTTTTATAGCCATGTCATAAATGAAGGACCTTATAGTCAAACACAGCATTATTTCAATTGCATCTTCACTAATGTATTTAAATGATAGAATATCAGAACACAGAATGTCAGCTAGCAGAAATGAAGGAAAACTGTTAGGATCAAACCTTCCATACTTTTCATTCAAGCTGTCACTGCTGTCTCATCTTAGATGTGTGTGCATCAATGCTTGTTATTTGCTATTTGCCACATATTCCACATGCCTGTGATACCACATGCAAGTGGAAAGAGCATTGCAGGTCAGTACTTTTTCCCCTACACCCCCCTTTCTGTCAGGTCCTTCTCTCTTCTACATGCTCATCCTCTTCATTATCACATCTGTGGTGGGACAGGCACCAAGGAACTGTCAGCAAGTTTCTTGATAAGAGAAAATGCTGCTTGTGCCTTGTTTTGAAAGCCAGACACAAAGTCTATTCATAGCAGAAGTCTACCACAGTGAGTAAGGAAGTAAAGGATCACATTTTACTTATTTGTCCAAAGACCGGTGCATGTGAGAGAGAATATTAAATAGTGGTGAAAAAAACTCTCTCTCAGAAAGAGATTCAAGCCCAAATCTAAAATCTCAGCATATTATTTGTTAAAAGTGAATCTCCTTGAACAGAATACAGGCCAGAAGCCTGACTGTTACTCAAGGAGCTTCCAAAACCTAGAGTTGAAAAAAGGCATATATCTACTATATGTTTTAAAACTACTTAAAAAAAAATGTTTGTTGGTAATAAAAACTGTCCCTGCTGCTGGCAAATATGACTTCAATGTTCAACTTCTCAGCAACTTTTACTACAAGACTGTCTTCCCTACTAAAAATAAAAATTGAAATTATTAATGGGTGAACAGATGGAAAATTAAAGCAATTTATATATCTAAATTATATAGGTCCTTAATCACTTTAATTTATCTTATTATGAATTGCCCATTCATACAACAAAGGCTGTAGAATTACAAAACATCTTGTCATAGTGCGTTTTCCACTAGTAATTCAATCGAAGCTGCAGCCATTAGCATAAACTCTTTTAATAAATCTGCCAGTTCCATGTGGCTTCTGTAGAGGAATAACAATCTCCCCTTAAACACCACCAAAAAGCTTTAATCAGTTTCAGAAAGTTATCACACATTTATTCCTTTTACCCTTCTTATTAGAAGTAAGATTTCTCCCATCATCTTTTTTTTTGTGGGCAGCAAAATTCTTCATAGACAATTTCTTTGCT
Source organism: Corvus cornix cornix (assembly GCF_000738735.6). NCBI lineage: Eukaryota > Metazoa > Chordata > Aves > Passeriformes > Corvidae > Corvus > Corvus cornix. The sequence goes on along the minus strand of NC_046333.1, from coordinate 95,724,699 downwards.
AGGGTAAATTTCCTTATTATGCCTGTGTGATAAGTAAGGACAATCAGAGCTGTTTGTTTTGATCTTTATTCTATTTCATCAATATAATTTGGTTGCTTTTTTCCCATGCATGTTCATATCCAAGCAAAAGTTGCTCTGGACTTCTTACTCACTCTCTCCCCTCCTCTATTCCCTCTTTTGGCATATTTTTATTTTAAAGGCAAAATACTAATAGTTCAGTAAATTAAAATAATAGTGATGGAATAAATAGCTCCCTAAAAGAATTGAAAGTCTTATTGTACCTGTTAGAATATAAGGGACCATTGTCCACGTTCAAAGATATAAAACTAGAAGGAAAGATAAGGTAAAACATGACAGCAAATGACTGATACGTTAGAAACAGCAAAACAAGCCACTCAATTCCTCCAGGTTCTTCAGTCTCAGCTTCCATTTACATAGATTCTAGCAGAGAAAATCTTCCCATTTAGATCTGATTGCAGCCAGTACAACTGCTCTCTTTCTGATTTTTGTGGCAATCTGGAACAAAAAAGTTCTGGGCTAAAATAATTTTTTTTGTCAAAAGGGACATCTGGATGTTAGCTTCCTGCTCAAAGTAAAGTTGAAATTAAAAGTAAGATCAAAATTGGATCAGGTTGCTCGGGGCCTTGTCCTGTCAACTTTTGAAAATCTCCAAACATAGAGATGCAACAACCTTTATGAGAAATTGTCCTACTGCTTAACCAGTCTCATTGAAAAATAAAAGTATGGATGATTTAGCTGATTTTGGGCATAGTTTCTGAAATCTAATGATGGTGTTCTAACAGTGTCTACTTTGGCACAGATATTTTGGTACTTACTATTTTTGTGGTTAAATAAGAGTGTGAAGCCTGTGGCAGCTGGAAATAAACAAATAGGGAAAATGGTGAGAGAAGAATACAGAAAATTATACACAAAGGAGATAAAAGAGAAGAATAGGAAAGCAAAACCAACAAGGAACAGAAATACCATTGTTCTGATAGGATAAACATGTGCAGAACAGTATTTTTACTGTGTAAGAGGAAGTAACATCTGAAATACATAACTCCTACTCAGCAAAATGGTGTATTTTATTTCTTGTGGAAACTTCCTAGAGCTTGATTTTAGATTCAGAAACAACCTGTTTATATGTTGGAAGAACCTGTTATAATCCACTGCTTGAGTCTGTTTCCCTACCCTGGCCATTCTCAGCCATTCTTTTTTCTGACCCATTACAGATCCTTTCCCCGGAGAATGATGTCACCCTCCCTACCAACCCAGTCACAAAACTCAACACTTGTTTCCTCAAAGCCTAATTTTGAACCACATTTTTTGCAATCAAACTCATTTGATTACAATATTTATCCTTAACCTCCAGGAAACCTTAGGCTGACATAGGATGACATAAGTCTCTACTCTTAAAAGTTAATTGTAAAGTATGGCAGTCAAAGCAGCCAAATTGTGACTTCTCTTTCTGAGTACATATCGTACCTCTCCAAGACGAGTGAGTATCTCTTCTGATGGCTTTGACAGCTCCAATTTTCTCCCTGCTGGCTGTTCAGAGATGCAAAAGCAAATCCAGCTGATCATGTCCTCCTTTGTAGTTCCATTGACTCTAATACTTTGTATCTATGTTTCTGCCATATTTGACTTCAAAAGACAATGACACTGTACACATGAAAAGCTTCAACAAAGCTTCCCTCACATGCCTTTTCTGAAGATCACATCAAACTCTAGGCATTAGTATCATGATTTTGATATATGCTACTTGGAAGAAATAACAGAAGAAAATCACTTCACTGTAATAATTTCTCCCTTTAAGAAAAAATAGCAGGTCTGTTGTCCAAATGAACATGGCTGCTTTTAAGACTGAAATGCCAAACAAAATTGAAAATAAATGTACACGCATCATGACAGGCCTCTGCATTAGCAGAAACCCACAGATTCCAGCCAATTTCACTTTTTGTAGAATTTGCCTTTCATGTAGTCACTATTCTGACTGTATTTCCACAGCTACCTCTGCAACCTGTGGTTCTGCCTAGTTTTTCAGAACAAGAAGCAGCAGTTTACATAATATTTTTCTCCTCCTAAATTCAGCCACAGCTATAAATTACTAAGACTAGGGTAAAAATAGTGAAGATTGTATGTATTTAGATGACTAGAAGGAAAGGTTTGATTTGATTTTTGGTTCCAAAAAAAGTTGCATTTAATTTTTCTCATGGCTGTTATTCTCCTCCCATTCATCCATTGTCATTTCTAATCTGCAACTTTACTTCTGCAACAGGGAGGAGTGAAATGCAAGATACATATATATGTCACTTGGTAAACTATTCAAGTTGCAAGTATGAATCGGTTCGTTAGTAGTGACATTTGAGGTAGAATCTCACTTCTGTGGCTAGAAAATATTTGTCACAGTCACTAGATACAAAGCAAAGGTTTCTAATATATCCACTTGTGACATCCCATCCTTAAAGGGAGAGGAATACCTAAGATTCATAGATGCTCACAGTTGAAAGGAACAGCGTAAGTCAAAGGATCTGCAAAAGCTTACAAAGTTTTATAAGTTAATTACACACTTGGCATGGAAATTGGTATATTAGTCCCTGACCTCCTAGCATAATCACACAACTGCGGGCTGTGGATAAAAGGGTAGGGTGAAAGAGAAAAAAGAAAGGAAAAGATTAATTGAAGAGGGAGAGATACAGGAGGAGGAGGGGAAAGGTGAAGGAAAGTAGGGAGGAAGGAAGGGAGGAAGGGAGGAAGGGAGGAAGGGAGGAAGGAAGGGAGGGAGGAAGGGAGGAAGGGAGGAAGGAATCACTCACCAGTCCTGGCTCCAGCATCAATCCAGCTGGGATCACTGTCCAAGGGCACATGCAAACCCAGGCTTTTTGGGGGTATCTTTTAAGTTTTCTCCACCCCGGAGATAAGCTTTTCTCTTTCCATACAAATTAGTAATCATGTGCAGTCATTCTTCTAGGCTTTTCTGGAAATGGTTCAGAAGGCTTCACATGTCTCTGTTGGTCTTGATCCTCAGCTAGAGCCCATGTCTGCTTCTTGATCTCATTCCTGCACTTGCACTGAATTGTGCTGTGCTTATCTCCAGGAGCTAAAAAAATGCTGCCCTACCTCCATATGGCCCCCTTCTCCAGCCACATCCTGTTCTTCCTCACAGTGTTTTATTACCAAAAATCCTTGACTGTTATTACCAAAAATGCCTTAGTTGGATCGACAGTTACCTGCCTATCAGAGTTTGAGACATACACATTAACCCCCTTATCTTCTAGGCTTCTACACTACTTCAGTCAAATCACTTTGTCAATATGGAAGGAAAAATTGGAGGGAAGAGGGAAGGATGGAGACAGAAAAATTCATGCAAAAGTACCTCCTACAAAGCTTTCAGAGTCACTGCATGAGGGATGGAGAGCTCTGAAAGAGTATTGCCCACACAGCTGTAAACCCATGAAAGTAAAAGGGCTATTCAAAGGAAGATTCTTGTTTCTGTCCATTCAGACATAGGGACTACTGAAATAATATTAAGTGCAGAAAAACACTGGATGTGCCATTTCCCTCACAAAATGTAGAACAGCAATGACCTCAAATAGTCCTATCAAAAATAAACAGGCACTAATTGAGATCTATAATTGCCTTTAGTGGTTTACCTTGCAACAATATGAAAGCAGGATGATTTCCTCAAGAACAGGTAATGGGCTAAAAAAAATGGCTAATTACTTTAGAAAGAGTAAAAGGCTGCCCAGCAATGAAATATTTATAAATTAATGAAGAAAAAGAGATGAGTGCAGTCTTAGAAGCCAGAGATTTACATTCTCAAGCTAACATTAGCACAAAGATCATGCTTTCTGACATGTGGTTTCACCACTGAAAGTACAAAACAGCAATAGTCTATTCTGTTCAGTTGAAGAAAAAACAAAATCTTGCAGGACTCAGATGCCCTGTTTCAAAAGAAGTCCAGTCAAAATACAAACAATGTGATAATGTTCTATAATCATCAACCGACTTTCTTGAAGAAACTGGTCATCATGCTTTCGTGCTTTAAAAAACTACTTCTATAGCACAGTCTCCTTCTATGAGCTCATCTGTGGGGCATAAATTAATCCTACTTTCAAAAACTTCTGTTGTTCTAACAATTTTGAGAACAAACCAAGAGAGCTCACCTGCCAGCAGACTTCCATCCTTGAAATTGCTGCCAAAGAAAACCAACAGTGACACCTCCCTGTTACTGTCAATGACAAAGTCAAGGGTCCTGCTATAAGATGACAGGTCATGCACCCTGTTACAGAATGACAACTCTTGCAGAACCCTGCTGCACATTGTAGATAACTTCTGTATTTTTGCAACTTGCTCCTCCTTTGTCAGTGTTAATTTCAGTTGAAGTAGCATTAGACCAGCCTGAAGGGCTTTTATAACTCTCATACATCAATACCTCACAGTTTATCTTGCTCTTGACTCTGATGAACCCCACAGAACTCTTGCACTTTGCTGTTATTTTTTTCTTGTCCACTTTTCCTTCCACGCACATTGTTGATTTCTGAAAACAGTACAAAACTGCTCTGAAAACTGGAGGTATAATTACAGAAATGTCCAAGTTGACTCTATTCTTGTGACCTCAACCATATAATAAAACAGCAATGAAGTGTGCCATTGTTGTTCAGATATGTTTATATTCAACGGGATATGCTAAATTGTGTTCCATAGACTTCCTGTTCACTATGAGCAAAGCAGCTAAATTAAAACTGGATTTAAATTGCCCAGCCAGCTGCAGCACATACCTGTCCATGGTGAAAACAAGAAGTATTTGTTTCCAGAAGCTGTTGAAACAATGGGAAAGAAATCCAGTCATCCTGCCCCTGGTAACATTGTGAAAAAAGAATTCCTACACTGTGAAAAAAGATTCAGAGTTTCTTGGCTGTCATGTCATCCATGACAGCTTCCCATATCCTTCTAAAGACTAAAAACTTGCCCATTCTCATCATCCTCCTTTCAGTCACAACATTTTACTAAGTCTTCGTGCTTCAGAAGTATCTTTCCCAGAAATATAACCACAGAATGAATGTAGGGACAAAAAAAGCAGAGATTTGGTGTCAGTATAAATAAATGTAATTAAAAACAGACCCTTTTTGAATAAATAAATTTTAATTGCCTTATGCTGAAAGGATATTACATAATGCAGTTTTCCCAGTGTTCACACTCTGAATTAGTTTATGAACACATATAATAAATCTTTTTATGTTTGTTGAGGCATACTCTACTTAATATTAGGGACATTTTATTTTAATTAAACTTCACCCTCCCAATAATAGATTTTTTATCTCATATCTTCCATACTGTATTCACAGTCTCTTTCAATCAATAATTTTTAAAGAAATCAGTGCTCTGATTTGTCATTATGAAGAATATAAAGCTGTCTGTAAAAGGCTGCCTTGCTACATGAGACCACTCAGATTTATCTGTAGCTTTATACATTTTGTCCTTTAAAACATTGATAATTGCTACTCATATATGACAGAAAGATTGGTCTCAGCCACCAAAATGCATATATCTTTCCCCTAGTTCAACCCCTTTGTGTTCCCAGAGAGTAGAAACAAGTTCCAAATGACGCTGGTCACCAGTACCAAAACCTCTTCTACAGATCACTGGTAAATCCTCTCCAAATACCATCTTCATTTCAGATACAAAACCAACAGAATGACCAGACATGACTCCTGAATAGCCCTGATAAATTAAATTTGAATGATCTCCACCTCCTTCATGTACAAGCTGCTTTCTGTATCATTGAGCTAGCAAAGCTGAAACTCTCCAGACAAAGGCTGGGATGTATCTCACATTTCCTACTCTCTGGAGTAAACTGCAACTCAACAGGAATCTACTGCCATCTTCCTCTCCTTCAGTTGACTGCAATCACTCTATCTGGTCCTGCTGTCCATGGCATGATGGTCATGTTTTGCATCCCATGAAGAACTTAGAAGAAAACCACAGTTTCTGGATCACAATTAGACTAAGGCATTAAGCCAGAAGCTTAACTATGCATGACTGCTAAGATTGGAGTTGTTCTGCAAGTGTTTACAGAAACATCACTTGGAATCTGGGAAACTACTTGTGTCCAGCATTAAATGCTAGCCGAGAAAACTCACTCTAAAATTTGGCTTGGGGCATAGACATCTATGTCCAATAAAAGTCTAGCCATTTATATGCTATAGCAGAAGTCTGACATGAAAGGCATGAATTTGTGTTACACACATGATAATGTATTTGGGAGAATATGGCAAGCTAGTGGACAAGAAATGTACAAAGCCTGTAAGGCAGGATAACATGGAACAGGCTTTCTACTAACACTAAAGAATAAACTTTCTTCATCAGCCTGTATTTCCAAGATACAGTAAATAGGCTCTAAGACATTCTTAGAGGCACCCCTTTCCTAAAGAACATATATGTTTACATCATCTGATAAGTAAATATGCACATTTTAAAATTTTGAGGCTGAAACTTCACTGCAAAAAATTATATTTTAAATTAAATATACATGACTGTTTAAGCAATGTGTTTAGAATTATGCATATTTGCATCGGTTATCATTTGCATATATTTAGTGAATATTTATGGTCTAATTAGTTGCATAACAATACCAAGCATTTAACTGCATTTGCATGACCACCAAGCTGTAAAAATATTGACTCATTTTTATCAAGTAGGTCCTAATGAATGGCAAGAAAATGATGTGTTACATGTATCGTGAATATCTGCTTAGGAGACCTGATACAACACTACCTGTCCATATTTATCTGATTCATACAACACTTCTGATACCTGGAACTATGAAGCAAAACCAGTGCATTGTAAGAGAAAAGTTTATGATGCATTACAAAAACTCCATTCCTACCAGTGTCTGTCATCCACAAATAATTTGCTGGCTCAGTTGTGCTCAATCATGAATTGCTTCATCCACCAAAGGTACATTGCAAAATACATATATCATGGAGGATGGCTGCAGATATTCTTATTCTTTATTCTTTAATTTTAATTCGTATACATCATTTTCCCCCTCATTACGAAAGAACTTCTAAAATACAAGTAACATGAGAAAAAGAGGTAATCCTATGGTCCACATATGCAGTGCTAGGAATGCCAAGCAAAAATAAATGAAAGTGTTAGTAAAAAATGTGGAAAACTATATTTACAGAAATAAATACTTTTCTTTGTATATGACACCCTCATTTTCAAGCAATATGCTCCATTTTTCTTGGAGGGTGGAGAAGGATATAGAAAGGAGAGGTTCACATTTATATGCTTGGTTTTAAATACCATCATCAGAGGTCTTTTTAAAATATATTCATTTTCCTCACAGCATGTTATTTGGTATCCTCATTTATATCCTGCCGCTGTGACTGCATTCATACTTGCTTTGTTTTAAGCATGTGACTAATGGAATTTTGTAGCTACTTAAGTAACTAAAAAAATAAAAGATAAAAGACTGAGTCTTACTAGACTGTCATGAGAAAAGTAATAAAAATTATGGTGCCAGAAAAAAATGCAATTAACTACTTAATATTAGTGTGGGCAGAGTTGAGGCACCAAGTTTCATTATAATATTACTTAGTCTTAAAGCAAAATAAATATAATGGCTAAAAACTTCAATCATGTAAATAACCAACAAAATAAGATTTACTGTAAAAAAAGCATGGGTGTTGCTCCTAGAACTGATCTCCCACAAATAACCTATTCCCCTCTCCCACTATTCAGGTGGAAGATCAAAGGAAGGGCAAGCTTAGTTAGAGCTCAAAAAGTGCAATATTTTAAGTATTTTGTAGTAATATAGTGGCACTTGCACAGTAACTCATAACACTTCACTGTTTTGTGCTGCCTCAGGGCATATTATCCAGTCTGGCCCCCTTCCTTTCTCTACTAAGAAACAGGATGATTTGCTCAAGCAGCAATAGCAGCTATGCTACTTCCACATTACAGCTAAAGGTAAGGTCTCAATTACCCAGCAATCATATAATTCTGCTCCTGGAGTGCTGTCAGTACCTTGCTTTTCCTGGAACTGCCAGAACAAATGTGTTGCATGCCCAATATAAACCTAATTTGTAGATATAAACTCTGGAAACAACCCTCAAACAGAATGCAACTCTACATAAATCTAATGAATTTTCTTACAGAGAATAAAAAATTACCTGTAATTGCCAAAATAAAGTCTGTGAATACAGAACACCCAATAAAATTATATGTGCAAGGCTCTTATTACAGAGTCTTTGCACATATCAAAATGCAAAGAACAGCCTATCATAGCCAATCCTATTAAAATTAATTGGTATCTTGTCTCAAATACATTAGGTCAGAAGGAAAATCTCAGGCTATATACAAAATGTTTGAGACATTCATAAAACATACCATTTTTCATTGTTTTTCTCCATTCCTAACTGACTCAAGCAATCAGTGATACACATTAAAATGACAGTGAACTCACAGCTGCATTAATTGTGACTAAAGTGTGATCACACGATCAACAGTGAAACTGTTCTGTAATCCCAGGATACAGAAAGAATCTCCAGCTTTAAATCTGTACCTTACACAGATCATTTTGAAGGGACTGTCTGTTCACAGTTCAGCCATGTTCCCTTCATATATCATATGCGTGAGAAAAATCAACAGAAGGAGGAAATAAACCCTTGAATTTGAGCACTAAAGTGAATATGTAAATAATTTCACTATTAAACAAGACAATAAACTTCATAATTCCTAACAAAAGTATAAGAAATTTGTGACATCCGGGAAAATATACATTAAATATCATTGCATATAATAATTTAAATATTAGTTCACATCATATTTTTCATCTGTCATTTGAAAAACTGAATTGACCATCCGGTAAAGCATTAATGGGACTATTCTATCACTGCCTAAGTGTATTTACTGATACAAAATGAATTTAGTACTGGATGCATAAACCTTAATTGAAAAGATTGGCAAAGATCTCAGACAATTAAATGGCCCAGACTTCATATAACATGTCTAGCATGCTTTCAATGAATCTTGTTTTGTTGTGCAGAGTGATACATTTATCAAACACCACACATGCATTTTTCATCAGTTCTGTAAAAATTGATCTTGTCTCTTTGTTTTTGTTTCTAAGCAGCTTCAGTATATGCAGAATTAAAAGCTGGGAGAATCCAAGCATAAAGACATATGCCTTGGAACTGAAAAGTAAAAAGCCAAGTTGCTTCTAATAAAAAATGAAATTTAAAAAAAAAATCTCCAGTAAAAATGTTAAGTACTGTGATTTTTAACTCCACAGGCTGAAGTAATCAATCATGGGAAAAAAAGGATGGAGAAGTACAAAACTAGAAATCACAATTCACAAAACCTCTATGCCATTCATATCTGCTGAAATTTTGATGTTTACACCAGAGACAAATCTGAATCACGTTACCTACAAAACCTATTAAAAAAATTACTCTCAGTTTTCACCTGTGTCTTTAAAACTCCTACAAACTATAGGCACCTGGAGAAGTTAACACATCATCCCAAAATATCTATAGTTAGTGAATTTCAGTAATGGAGTGCTGGAATGCTCAGACACCCCTTAAATGCTCTTTAGTTTTAGGCTGTCTCTGAGCCTCACTACGTCAGTTCAGAGCAATGATGCATTTGCGAAGAGAAGAGAAGAGAAGGGAAGGGAAGGGAAGGGAAGGGAAGGGAAGGGAAGGAAGGGAAGGGAAGGGAAGGGAAGGGAAGGGAAGGGAAGGGAAGGGAAGGGAAGGGAAGGGAAGGGAAGGGAAGGGAAGGGAAGGGAAGGGAAGGGAAGGGAAGGGAAGGGAGGGGAGGAAAATATTTTAGTTTAAAAGGGTATACAGTGATCATTTAGTTCAACTGACTGCTTCAGGTCTGACCAAAAGTTAAAGCATTTTGTTTCAGGGCATTGTTCAAATGCCTCTTAAACCCTTGACAGGCTTGCAGCATCAACTGCCACTCCAGGAAACTTGTTCCAGCATTACAACACCCTCTCAGTAAAGGGGCAAAAAACCCCAGATCTGTAGAGTTCCAAAAAATGAAAGGACCAATTGTGTAAAACTGCAGGCAGAATAGTGCATGATTGATTCTGAGCTACTGAGCTTGAAGCAATATAAAAGGTTTCACTTCAAGTGCCAGTGATGAATCATGCTGAGCCTGGCCTGGGCTCCCCATCTGCATGCAAGGGAGAGCGCGTGTTCCCTGTTCTGCTGAGCTCTTGTGTTGTTTCAGCAGAGATCCGGCCTCAGAGATGGAGGAACGACAGCATTGTGAGCCATGTCCGATTTGTATCTCCTGATGCTGCACTCAGACACCACGTACTGTCTTGAGGCAGACAAGGCTTGTTGTTACACAAGACGTGTCTGTCAGAGGACAGGACTGTCAGAACACAAAACTGGCTCAGAGAAGTATGTATCTCATGTCCTCTGATGTACTACTGTAACCTCTGTTTTTCATCCAGTGTTTCTATGTACATGCAGGAAAAACACATGTTCCGGGCTTTAGGTGGATTAAATTTGTGTGGCAAGGTTTTGGTAGCAGGGGGGCTATAGGGGTGGCTTCTGTGAGAAGCCGCCAGAAGCTTCCCCCATGACCAACACAGCCAATCCCAGCCAACTTCAGGACTGACCCACCGCTGGCCAAGGCTGAGCCCATGTCTTATGATGCGTATCCCATATCGCTGCCTATGCCCGGAAATTAATTTTTGTGCCTTTCTATGCCTCTAAACTGAGCCTGAGAGGGGGAAGGAAAAAACTGAGTAAAACTTTTTCAAAGCAGTTTGCAGCTTGTTCAAGGTCACAAAAAGATAGCAATTTGTTTCCCAGCTGCGGCAGGGGAGGGAGGAAGCACCCGGATTGCTGCTCCCAGGACAGTTTTTTGGCCAGTGGTTCAGCTGCTTTTTCTCCAGAGAGAGACTGAGAGTTGAATTTTCCCTTCCCTGGAATTTCGGATTTTCTCCCTTTTCTACTGGACTGCTTGATTGCTGTAACATCAGAGCACATCAGGAGGACCTTCCACCGGGCACAGAGGGCCTGGCCCTGGCCCAAGCCCCAGCTCCAAGGAGACCAAAGGGAGGACTCGAACACTTTCCCAGGTTTTTCCTCCACAGCGAAAGATTTTATTATTTAGCATTATTATCCTTTTCCCGTGTGTTTGTTAAATAAATAGTTTTATCTCCTTCACTTTCCTTCGAGGAAAATTTATTTTTCCTGAACTTGGTGGGGGAGGGGTGGTTGTGCCTTCTCTCAGAGAATATATTTCTAAATTTGGCCAAACCGGAACAGCCCAGCAGCAACAGTGGTAACAGTGGTAATGATAAGTGTTATCATGGGATAACATGACTAAGAAGGGGCAAAACTGTTGTGCAGCAGCAGTCACAGCTGGAGAGAGGAGTGAGAATATGTAAGTTAAGCAGATTCCCCTGCAGGCCATGGTGCAGACCATGATGAAGCAGCTGTCCCACTGCAGCCCATGGAGGCCCACACTGGAGCAAAGATCCACCTGTAGCCCTTGGAGGATCCATACTGGAGCACATGAATGCCCAAAGGATGTGACCCTGTGGGGAGCCCATGCTGCTGCAGCCTCCAGGCAGGAGGTAGAGTAAACAGAGAGTAAAACTGAGCCTGGGAAGAAGGGAGGGAAGGGGGAACTTGTTTTTAAGACTTGGGCTTTTTTCTCATTACCTTACTCTGATTTGATTGGTACTAAGTTATATTACATTTTCTCGAGTCAAGTCTGTTTTGCCTGTGATGGTAATTGGTAAGTGATCTCTCTCTGTCCTTATTTCAGCCCCCACAAGGCTTTCATGGTATTTTTGTCCCCCTGTCGAGTTGAGAAGAGGGAGTGAAAGAGAAGCTTTGGTGGGCACCTGGCATTCAGCCAGCATCAACCCACCACAGTCCTGTTAGCTGAACTAGCAACAGTTGCACAAAATTAGTATACAATGCATTTTCTGGAAAACACAAATGCATACTCATGAAAACAATACAGTTCCTATTCCTGGAAGACTGCAGTTAAAGATGCTAATCCTGCACTTAGCTTTATGGAAACAAATCTTAAAATAAAAATAAAAATTAAAAAAAAAAAGTAGAAAATCTCCTTGAACTCAACAGTGCTCCTTGCACCTGTACAATTCCAGCCACCTGAATATTGTTGCAGGTTAAGGGCATAGGCTGAAGAGACTTCATGAGTCACTGAAACATCACGAAAGGGATGATATTTAGACATGTGACAAGAAACAACAGAATAGGATTTGGATGAGAGAGAAGACTGAGAATAACATTAGATGTTAGAAGCCAAAAGAATAGTGCACATAGGTGAAATGTAATGATTCCAAGCAGAAAACACAGATGATGGAAACCTCGGGGCACAGGAGATTATCTTGATAAAATGAACATGTAGAACATGCACTGAGACGCTATAGCACTATGATGTCTGGAGAAGAAAGAGCAAAGCTGATGTTGACTGGTTAAGCTGTAAAAGGCCCAGAAGGGTTTAAGAAGAAAGCTACCAGTCTAGGCAGAAGGGGAACAAGTGCTGGAGGAGGATTGCCAGGCACGCTTTACATAAGGATGCTGCTGTGATAAACTGTGGGAAAGGGAGCCTGCAGGGGAACCCTGGCAACCCACATCATGTTGTGATGTTGTTTCTAATGTTTCCTTCGTTTCTATGATAAAGCAGCAGCAGCAGAGTCAGAACTGCTGAGAATGTACATGAAGGACAATAGCAGGTCACTGAATCTGTAATGGATCTAATGGATCACTTTCATTACTGAAGGAAGTAACATCAGAAGAGAAAGAACCCTTTATCATTCTGTGGCTCCTCCCAGCATCATCTCTTGTATCCCCCAAACTGCACAGCTCAACACACTTTTGATTTAGCCTTACACAATTATTCTCTTAAACTAAACACAAACATCACAGCCTAATTTTTGAACAACTAAAAGATGCACAGCATAGTCATGATGCAAATAAAAATAACAGCAGTGATCAAAAGAAAGCTTTTGAAGTGGAGAAAAATTCAACCCTTCCCCCTTCAAATGCTTTTTAAAGCTGAAATTCATGAGCTGAGTTAATATAATAATAAGTGTTTTCAAAATACAGTTTATGGATTGATGGAAGTAAAAGAATATTTGAAAACACACTTTAAAAAGAGCTAAGACATAAGATGTTCCTAGTGTTATGACTTTTTCTTCTACAATTTTACTCAGAATAGAAAAGGAATGAAGACTAAAACAGAAGAGACAAAAGAAGTATGCTTTTCTTCAAAAGGTCGTTACAGTATTTTGTTACATTTTTATACAGAAATAATTTCCTGAGAAAATAATAAGTTCTTCATGTCAACTCCTTAGCAAATTGAATTAAAGTTCTTTCTGTAAATATAGTTATTCACATTAAGTCAACTCATTAAAAACATGGCTGAAGAGTTTCACTAGCAATGAAAACCATTTACAGTGCAGTTTGGCGAGTAGCCTACATTTGTGAGCTGGGCTCAACACAAAAAAATGCTACCACGAACCACACTAACTCAGGTATTTGCATTGCTTTATTGACATTGACACTTCCCAATACTAGCTAATGTTCAGTGCCGGTGACATGGAATTTTACTTTTGCTATTGACTGTAGCTGAAAGAATTTTCTTCTTAATTCAGGAAATAATGAATTAATTTATGATCTAAAATTCATAAAGTGCAAGCAATGTCTAATGCCAGGACACTAACAGATGGTCAGATCTCATTACAACAATGTAAGATGTTACTGCTCTCAGCTCTCTGCCCTCAGACCTGATCTTTCCTCTGCTGTTTCACAGCAGAAGCAAACACACTGCAGCTGCTCAGCCTAATCAGCCACTCACAGGCTAAAGCAGCATCTAACAATCAAGCTGGAAATTGAAGGCCAAGAGAGGTTTTTGACCAGTGGACTTCACACGGCAAAAAGAATACTCAGCAAAGTGAACCGAAGTCCCTTTTTCGATCCTGAGTGCAGTAGACTGTACTAATATTCTTGTACGTGTATACTGTAGCAGGATTATACTCATGCTCAGAATAGAAATCCCAGTGCCAGCACACCCAAAGGGTGCTTGCTAGGAGTAGATCTTAGGCAACTAAAACCAGAGTTCAAAAACATACTGCCAGGAAATAAATAGTTCTACAGAACAGGACGAGACATCTTGGTAGAAGGGCAGGAAATGTGGAGGCAGTGTGTGGCATAATTCATAAGAAGCCTAAAGAAAGGTTTTAGTACAGCCACAAAAGGAAGAGACCAAGGTGTGGACTGCAGTGTTAGCAAGTTCTTGGGAAATGACCTCTCAGTTCATGATGCAACTTTGCACACTTTATGTTAGATAATCCACTCCTTTGTTTCTATGTACTCTGCATAAACCCTGAGTTGATGAAAATTGGTGTTATTCCAGTTGATATAATCTGTTCTTGTTATTTGCTTCATTTTAGTACAATTGGCTACTACTGTCTCTGTCCGGCTCTGTGAGCTCACATGTGTGCATGCACAAACACACGGCTAGCTTCAGTATAAAGTCGGTGACATAGAGGCAGGAAGGGTCCTTGCATGTGTTCCAACAGGAGCATTTATTGCTTCTACACTGTCAAAGGTTACAGACACAAAGGCGAAAGAACAATGGCGAACTCAGTGGTTTTATCTGGGGGTGGGGAAAAGGCGGGACTAGGGAACGGGGACCAGTGGGGAAGCTCTGGGAGAGTGGCAAGGGGTAGAGGCCAACAGCCAACCAGGCAATTCAAACTGGGGTATTACCGTAACAGAACAACGCATCCTGAGAGAAGCCTTTCTGGTCACGCTAACCTAAAGAGGTTCTTGTAGCACCAGGGACTTGTCTTACTGAGAACTGTCTGTCCTTTGTAATTTAGGTTGACTAGCCACCACAATTCCTCCTTTCTGTATTAAATAAAAAGGCCTCCCCCAGGGATCCCAAAAGCCAACATCTCAAACAACCAAACATACACAAAACAACATAAACAATCAGAGGTACCTACAACCCAATGTCCCAACAAGTCCTCAAATCTTTCAGAGGATTTTCTCTCTGGAGGCTGGAATGGATGCTGTCACGGGTGGTGGTGAGGTTGAAGCAGCACAGTTCTCTTTGGGCTGTGGCACAGTGCAAGCATTCACTGCTGGTAGTACCAGGAGCATCCAGAGGATTGCAGGATGATAGGTGTTGGGTGCTGGGCATCATGGTGGTGAGTGTGGGCACAGGCTCTGGCAGTTGCTTCTGTTGGGGTTTTAAACAAAGTTAAAAATTTCCAATTTTGGGGGGGAGGGGCCTTACTTATAGGTCTGGGGAAAGGGGAATGGCATAATGGTAAGAAGGGTATGGAACATGTGGCTAGGGAATGGATAACAAGTAGTAAATAAAGAGAGGGGTGCAAGTTAACAGAAAACATCTCAATAGGAGTATTGGGCAGTATGGCTGCAGGAAGAGCAAAACAGAGGGGTGGTGGTAGGGAAAACTAACTGCTGGGAAAGCAACAGAAGGGGTAAGATCTGGGGAGACACCAAGGGTGTGTTGACTTATCCAGTCGAAGTTTTGGTCGCAGTTCTGGTAACGGGATGGCATGTATGTTTCTATGGTGGACATCAGTGCTGTTTTGCATCGTCTCCGTTTCCAAGCAGTGGCTGTCTGGTCTTTTGACTGCACCCTGTTCATCTTGGTCAGCTTTGTGTCTACAGGAATGGTGTTTGCTGTGCTTGTGTAGGGCTGGTTTTTCTCTGGCAGTTTCCAGGTGTCATCTGTGGCCTTTGGCTTCTTCACCCCAGTCTTTTGATCTTCACATGCAGCATCAGAATCTGAGAAGTCGCTGTTCTGTTTCTTCGGCTTCTGCTCTGCATGCTCTGCACCTGCCAGTTGGTCAGGTCAACTGCTTCCCCCACAATGCTCCCGCTGTCCTCGAGGAGCAGTCTGGGTCATACAGCATGGCCCCTGTGATCCCCCCTCTTCTTCTGCTTCTTCTGCAGCATCGGGGCAGGGGGTGCGGGCAGGGCTGGGGTTGAGGTGAAAGGCACCATGCGGGCAGGGACCCCACATCTGGGGGCACAGAGAAGCGGTGGCTGCGACTTTGGCAGCCCCAGGGCATTCCGGGAGCAGCGGCAGAGCCGGTGGAGGGGCGGCACCAGGACGAAACGTCCCTTTAGGAAGTGGCTCCAGTTTGCTGCTACAGCAGGGGAGGCCAGGTCTACCCGGCCGAGAATGGGAATTAACTCCTCCCCGCAACCCCCGTGCCACGTGGGCAGCCAGGACGAGCCGCAGGGCTCAGTCTCGAGCTAGCCGCGAGGCCGGCCCGGGCGAGCCTCCACCTCGACGAGCAGGGGTAGCCAGGTGCGAGCCGGTGGCAGGTCGCGGGCGGGCTCGAGCTTTGCGGCCGTGACAAAAGGGAAGAAGAGAGGCTGGGCATAAAGGGTGGGGGAGAGCAGGATGATATTGGGTTTCTCTAGCACTTGGCACAGCTGCCGCTGCTTTTCTGGGCTTTGACCGAAAGGCACTAGATCCCCTGTGTCCCTTTTGTCCTGGGGCTGTCAAAGCACCTTAGGGGAATGCCGCTTTCTCCTGCGGCTGCCACTCCTTGGGGCTCTTCTAGCTGCAGCTGGAACCCGCCGGGGTTGTGGCGCCAGGGCAGCCCTGTGGAGTCATTGCGGGGGAGTCATTGCCGCCTTGCTCGCGGCTTCTGCTGGGCTACTGGGGCCCGAAGCCGGCTTGGCTTGGGCACAGAGCTAACACTCAGGGGCAGGCTGAGCCTGGCGGGAGCAGCTGGTCCAGCACAGAGCTTGGAGCAGGCGGGCGCAGGCGTGAACGCTTCGCAACCTCTCCTCACAAAGCAGGTGTGGGCGCTGCATTCGTGCAGCAGCTCTTGCAGCGCTTCGCACTCTAGCAAGCACAGCTGCAGGCTCAGTATGGCTGGGCAGCAAAGGGAAGGAGACCAGGGCAGCGCACACAGGTGCTGCTGTCCCCGAGTGTCCCGGAGTCTTCCTGGTTGCTACCACCTTCACTTCTGGCCACAGTGCCGTGGGAACCAAAAGTGGGTTGGTTTCCATTGACGCGGTCACCGGTGGAGGGGGTGGGGACACAGGAGAGTCTGAGGCAGGGTCTGCGGCTGGGAAGGGACCGCCAGCGGAGGGGGAGGACCCGACGCAACACCTATCAACGCATGGGAGGGGCCAGGGATGGAGGCGGGGCTGCGCGCAGTGACGTAAGCAGGAGAAGGGGAGGGGTTCTGTACATTTGCAAAAAGCTCCCCACTGCGGCTTCCACGTGGCGTCCACCATCTTGTATGAGGGGAGTGGAGGCGGGAGAATTAAAAATAGAAGTAGCAGCTGGGATTGTGGACCTGGCCATGCTGCCACCATCCTGCAGCACACTTGAGGTAGAAAAAACCAGGAAAGTGGGTACAGGGAAGAGGTTTGGGAAAGAACTCGGGGTAGCCTGGCCATCACCACCCTGGGCAGGGAACAAAGGAGATAGGGAGGTAGCAGGGAGTTGGCAGCATCCCTGTGCACTCGGGCAGAATCTATCTCCTGGTCTCTTTTGAATCAGGGCAGAGGGATCAGGGATGCCGGGATAGGAAAGCAGCAAAGGGTTTTTTAGCTGGGGTTAACATTTCCCAACTGTTCTCCAGTACTCCCAACAACTTTTACTAACTTGTTCAGCAAATAACCTTTCACTGACATAAACAACCATCGCACAAAGCATTTTAAATACTCAACTAACCACTGCTTAAATAACCACTGAACAAAATATTTTAAACCTTCCCTGGTATAATGCAAATTTTCCTGAACAAGGACTCTTACAACTGGGAGAAAAACTTCCCACAGGAGACAGGAGAACCCTGCCCCCATCTCCCTCTCTTCCCAACCCTTGAGATAAAAGGAAATTAACAGAAAAGGATAAAAAAGTGACCCATATTACCTCTCTAGAGGGTCAAATAAAGTCTTGAGACTGGTCCATCGACTCAGACTGATCTTCTCTTCTGAGAAAGTTGTTGGTTCCCCCCACCGAGGCCCCTGATAAAACTCAGAGATTTCTTTGGGGCTGCACTGAAAGGCGTCTTGAATCCAGCGGTGAAGCTCTGCTGGCGGCGCTCTCAGGGACGGTCCAAGGCCATTCACATTCAGGCACCATTTATTAATGTCTCTGTCCAACTCTGTGGCTCACACATGTGCATGCACAAACGCACGGCTAGTTACAGTATAAAGTCAGTGACACATAAGCAGGAAGGATCTTTGCGTGTGTTCCAACAGGAGCATTTATTGCTTCTACACTGTCAAAGGTTACAGACACAAAGGCAAAAGAACAATGACGAACTCTGTGGTTTTATCTGGGGGTGGGGAAAAGGCGGGACTAGGGAACGGGGACCAGTGGGGAAGCTCTGGGAGAGTGGCAAGGGGTAGAGACCAACAGCCAACTGGGGAATCCAAACTGGGGTAGATTACCATAACAGAACAATGCATCCTGGGAGAAGCCTTTCTGGTCACGCTAACCCAAAGAGGTTCTTGTAGTACCAGGGACTTGTCTTACTGAGAACTGTCTGTCCCTTGTAACTTAGGTTCACTGGTCACCACAATTGGCTATTCTTGTTACTTTTGCTCAGATCAAATTTCTAGTCTTTATTTCAAGAAACTGCTACTTGCTGAACCATGTCTTTAGAAAGATAAAGAGTAACTTTTGTATTTTTCTGTTCCATTAGTGCAGTAAGTTTATAATCCTATAAGCAGAAGCTTGTTGGGGGGAAATTTGACAAACCATTCTGTCATTTTAATTTTAGTAGGAGTTATTATACCAGACCTATTACTGAACAATTCACCCTCCATCTGTGTGATTTCTATATTAAATATTGCCAGTTTCACATGGATATCATACAAAGCTGTGCATTAAAATGATCTTTTCTTCCACTTACTGATGCCTGCACTGGATTGTTTTACCCCCTTCTTCCACACCTCTTTTACAAGACATATATCCCCTAAATCTATCCAACTGCTTCTTCCCTTTTCCATTCCAACAATTCTTTCTCAAGACCAATGAAGATATTAAGATTACTTTTTTGACTTAAACAAACCAGCAGCTCTCTACTGCTATCTGAAGGGCAATAAACAGGACCAAAAATGGTTGGGAATTACTTACTATGTTCAGCAACTCGGGATTATTTTACTACCATCATATTTAAGATAAAAGGTATTTTTTTTTCTTTTAGCTTGCTTCAATTAATGTATTTCTTTATCTGCTGTAGGTTTTGGTTTTGAGGGTTTTTTTAGGGTTTTTCATTTTGTTTTAATAAGGTAGTTATGACAATCCACATTTATAAAGTAGCATGCACTTTCATCACGGCCTTCTTAAACAACAATTTTTCTAGTGATTTATCAGAGAAGTTCCTGAAAAAGAAAAATTCTAGGCTTTTTGCAGGAAATGTCAAGTGCTGTGTTAATACAAAGTGCTCAGAGTTCTCTTCCTGACTGCAAAGTTTCCGTTGGTTTATTCTTAGCCATCCACTACATCTGATTAAGTTTGGGTTTGTTTTAAGGAATACTATTCACCCTTGAACTTCTATTTATGATACTGAGAATTCTTTATAGAAATTACCACAGGATGATATAATAGCACCAAAGCATATTCGACTGGAGCTCCCTCTAGACATGCCATTTGTTTTGCAATGCAGCTGAGAAAGCCATATATTTTTTCTTGCCTCTTTAAGCTCCCAGGTGCTCGAAAAGTTTGTTGGAAAATTCTCAGGGCTCGGATCCCCGCACAAAGAAGCTATTTTCATATATTTTATTTCTATTTGACAGATGAAAACATAAAGCAATGTAGCTAAATCCTTACAGATACTGAGTTAAAACTGCTTCTGTGAAGTTTATTGAATGAGTACTCAGGCTGAAGCTCACATTTTCCATTTCACTGTGAAAAAAACACACAAAGATACTTCACTAACAGACCTCTATAAGGTAGAAGAGCAGTCTCCAACAACAGACACAAATTACTTACTTTTATTTCAGTTAAATACCACATTTTCAGGCTACGCATCAGGGACACCAAATCAGCAGCAACATATGTTGGATGTCTAATTGTCATCCAGAGGTCAGCACTATTCTGAAGTCCCTGGAGGAGCTCCCCAGCTCGCCTCCTCTCTGCCTCTCTGCCAGCAAGTGGTTCCCCATCAGAGTACTCTGCAAACAGAGCTAAAAAGAGAAATAACCAAGAGTGCTCCTGCTGTACTAAGTAAATTAACTCAGGAGGATATTGATGAGATTACTAATTTATTTAACACATACATTGAACTCAGAATGGGAATAAAACTTCATCTGTTACCATTCATCAGTTACACATTGCCTAGGGCCATGAGCCTGCTCATAGCCTCTTCTTCTTTCTCCTTGTTTTTGCCCAATTTAGTTTCAGTTTTCTTTTTCTCTCCTTTCATGTACTTCATTTTGGACTGAAAAACTTCAAACATGAATGCTCTAGTTTGTAACAGTCAACATACTGTCATCTCACAACCTTTACAATGACAGATGTCAATTTTTTTTTAAGTAAAAACAGGTTTTTTATTGGCAGCTCTAAAAGTCCTCTACACTGTAAAAAGAATTCCTTTCTGAAAAACAACTGTGAGAAAATACATTTTCACTAGCAGCTGGTCTTCTTGACTGCCTAGATAACCTTCCTTAAGGAGAGGAGAGATACTTATGTGTGTACTGAGCTACAACTGACCAGTCACTCCTTACCTTGGGACTTTCATCAAGTAGGCTGGAAATAACTCTGAAGAGAGCCATGCCAACAAAGGCAAAACAACAAATACCACCCTTAATCCCTGCAGCTTCCAATGTCCTTTTCATGTTCAGAGGTCTACAGAATAAATGGTCACCTGGATATGTAGATCAGTCTTCAGCTACAGGCTTTAAGAGATATTTAGTTACCTCAAGGACTATGGTGGAGGAATCGTGAATGTTGTTCAACTTGGGAATCATGAAGGGCATGCAGTATGCAGCCAAAGTGGCAAAATCTACAGAGGACTGGCATATTCAGGGAAAACAAGAGAAACCCACCTCCTCTGGTCTCAGGTTAGACATTACTCTAAAGGCACAATTGCCATATCCAGTGGGATCACACTTCTGCACAGAAATGTTTGTGCTTCCCTAACCTGTTATCATTACTCTAGTAAGTCAAATTACAGAAGAAAACATTGATCAACGGGTGGCTCTACCCCAACTAACACAGTTTTCTGTTGGATGGAAAAGGGAATTCAAACTGCGGAGAAGAAAGAAAACAAGTCAGAGGACTGAAAAGTAGAAAAGTAATTTTAAAAAAAGGTGTGTAAAGGGACATAAAATAGAAAACAGATGTGAAAAATAAATAGCAAGAAACTGAACAGGACAGAGAGAGCAAGGGAGCACAGCTACCTGCCAGCACTGTCAGGGATGCTGAGAAGGGAAGGTCTGAGCAGCCTGGTCCTTCTCCTGCCACATGTGTGCTCCCTTAACCAGGAGCTGAAGGAAATGATCTTTTTTCCCTAGTCTTACTGCTTTCAGCAAATCAATATGAATGTAGCACCACTCTTTCTAAGAAAGCACTTCACTCTGAGGGTTTCTTATATTTTCTTGTGCTCAACAGCTGCAAAGTTACAATTTCTTGTAAGAGAGTCATTTTCTGACCAACTTTTCAACGTTTGCTTTCCCTCTGCTCCTTTTACATCTACTTCCTTTCAGGCTTGCCTTGCCTTTTTCCTTTTCTCTGTCTTCTCATGTTTATTCCAGTGCTCCCAGGTCTGTTCCACTCTGCTTCAAGACAGTGTTATCAACTTATCTTGAAACACACACGCTTGTGACAGCAACAAGAATTAACTGCTTGTTCTACCACAAGGAACAGATTTTTATGTAGTATTAACTTTAAAAGGGAGTCAGAACACAGGCAATTCATTGAGAAGTTTAGTTTTCCAATTAAATGGAAAGTTAATGAAGATAACATTAGAAGGAAACATTCTGAAAACAAAAACCAGTTCATTGAGTTCTGATTATTGGTTTTTATGCAGCCTGCCCCTTCTTAGCAGAGTAATTAAACTAAGAGGATTATGGCTAATAAAATGTCTATGTGATTCAGTTCAGGAAAAAACAATGTAAAGAACAAGGCTTTTGCTTTCAATCTTCATTCATGGGAGTGGGGCATTTTTGAGTGCAGGACTAGAATATGAGAATAGATTAAATCAATCAGACAAAGCTTATTTTTTTAAGTCTTATCACAGTAAATTCCAAAAATTTAAAATTCAGCTTGAATGAAAATTTACTTAAACGCTGTTTCTGAGGGCAGTTGAAAAGCTTTTGGAAATGGTAAAGGATTTCCTTTTTTTATGCTGTAATACAAGTACCTTAAATCAAACAGCAATCTAGTGACCTTTGTGACTTCACCCAAACCATTTCACTTCTTATTCAATATATGCAGAAAAAAAATGGGAGTGTCATCATCTCTACAATCCCAGAAATATGCACAATTTCAATGATGCTGGCTTGCTTGTGTTTTCCTTGGGTTTGCATTATTTTTTGACAACTTCATGAGAAAAAGCAATAGATTGCCAGATTTGAAAGAAAAAAAAAGACAAAAAAACCAAAACAACAAAACCACCTACCTTTTTCAGTTGGAAGCCATTACAGAGAACTTACGTACTTTTTACTCAAGAGCTCTAATTTTAGTCATTATCCCTGGATCTGACACAGCATACAACTTGTGAAATCCTCTTAATCCATCTGATGAACCTGCACAGAAATAGACTTTTTCAGTTGGCGATAGAGAACATGTCCCTCTCCTTCTCCGTTAGCTGTAGAAAGCCCAATAAACATAGGCTAGGGAGCTTACACTGAGGCACCCCTATCTGGACAATATGTGTACACCTGCTTCTCTACACATTGAATCAGAACATTTTGTCCATCTCATCTATTTACAGCCACAATACTCTGGAATGAAAGGTGTCTTATGATACAAGTCTCCAATCTTAGAAAGAAATACACATTTAACTCCACAACTGATATGCCTGGTAACCAGTGCAGCTTCTAAAGAGAGGAACACACAATGGGCGAATACAGAGAATTCCTGATCTTGGTTGTTGCTTTTAATACTTTATCTCAACTAACACAGCTACCATCTCAAGTTTAACACGGGACTTTCAGTCACAATACTTGTATGTAACTCTGTATTGCTATGGCATTATTACCATTTTGATAGCTTCAGTTATTCTAGAATTGTCACAAATTTTTACTCACTCAATGATATTTAGTTTTTGCCTTTGTGATTTCAGAAAAGAAGCCATGCTCTCTACTTGAGTACAATAAACTATTAAAATGTAATTCTTCTCCTTCATCCCAAGATATTAAGTGTTATTTTCCATTTGACAAGACCTCAGGCTAGCTCAGTGATTGCCTTTGTACCTGCCCATGACTGGGAGAATAGAAGATTTTCTGATTGTTTTCTCTACCAGTATTTACACTGTGAAGGTAGGACCACTTCCAGTTTGGCAAAGAGACAGCAGGCAAGCATCTGTATAGAGTCCCAGAACAGATGCACTATTGAATATAAACTGATACCAAAAGATAAATTTATAATAAAAATATTAAACCATCAGATTAAGACCTCTTTCACCGGCCAAGGTTTTGATGTGTAAATGGAATGTTTAATGGGCTGCATTAATATAATTAATTTATCATCATTATAAAAGTACACTTATTTTGTAGCTCCATTTTCTAATCTGATTTTTCCTATTAAATTGACATCTCCAGCTGACTTTCACATTTCCACTAACTTCTTTAGGCTTTTAACCTTTAAAATCTTAAAGCAAATTAAATTCTTCATAATCCCATAACCTCCAAAATCCTTTTTTCTTCAGTAAAAGTATGAACAGGAGGAGAAAAAGGAAATGTCACTTTGCTTTTCACTGCAAGAACTAGAATAAAAAGTCTAGGAACATATGCAACCTGATAGGCTTTCATCATGCTCTTAAAACAGTTAATTCAAGTGGATCTCATGCATGCATTGCCCCTAGATAGATTTCCCTCATTAACTTAAATAACACCAGACATAAATCTTGACATAATCTTCTCCCTGAACTTTACTGTCCGTAAAGCATATGGAAGCTTCTTTGCCAGAGAGAAACTCAGTCATTTTTACACTCCTGGTATGGAGCCAGGGTGTTGTATCAGTCTGGCTGGCAGGATGAATCAGCGAAATAACTCTAGCTCTCTGTCTTCTATTGAATCCTATCAGATTACCAGGTTTTTAAAGGCCACATGAAAGGTTCATGAACTAAGGCATAAATTTACAATAGTGGATAAACAGACTGTCAGTCACCATCAGTGACGAACTCATACTTGGGTACCAATGTGAATCCAACATGATGAATATCATCAAGATCTAATAGTCCTTCTCTTGGCATTCATACACCTGAATCAGGGGTACTAGAGTAGCTGCAGCCAAATCACTGATTTCCTGTTGTAGAACCTTGTTCTGAGTTGTGTACCTGCACATGGAACTCATTTATCATTTCCCTTTAATGTTGCTTGTGGCAAGAAGCAAAGATTTCTCAGCTGGAAAAGGGAAGGAATTCTGCCTTCAACAAGAGTGAAGGAAGGTTGAAGCATTGACTATGCTAATAGTCATCAATTAGTTGCACTGTGGGGGAGTTAAGTCAAGAGTCCACAAATAAAAGGCATCTAGGAGTATGTGAAGAGCAAGAAAAGGCTGGAAAAAAAGCAAGTCCATAAAAAAGTAAATTTAAAAGGCTTAAAGACACTACCTGGAAAAGACTAATACTCAAAGCCGTAGAGGATTTCAATAATATGTTATACTTGGAAGTCAGCCAGAAGCCAGTGTGCAAGCAAGAACAGGGGCTGACAGACACTCACTGGGGACAACCCTTCATTACAGTTCCAACAGATTACCTTTCTCACTGATTGGACAGCCAGTCTTAATTTTCCACAGGTTTAGCCATCAGAATCCTGAGGAAATCTAAATTTCTTTAATCTATGACATCATATAGACATATTTCTAAATTTTTTAAGACCCCAGACAATGATCAAGACTCTTGAGTATCATTAGCATTTTGTGGGAAAGTCTGTCGTGATCCTGTTACCACATATAAACAGGCAGATATATGGACAGACATTTATATCAATCACAGTTTTCTTTCCACATCCCCACAGACTACCTTTTAGGAAAACTGTAAACTCTATAGAGTCAGCAGATAGGCAGATTTGTAAAGAAAACATATTAGACAAATCTTTTGTTCATCTCTTCTGTGGCTCAAGAATGCTCACATCATCACTGCTCTAGGTAAAACATGTAGACAAGGTAATTTTTAATTTAGTTTATACCCCAAGCCCTCTTGACACATGGAGAATAAACAGTAATAAATGAGGATTTCTCTTCTTGGTAAAACACAGACACACAACAAATCACAGGAGGAAAGTTCCTTTGCAAAAATTGAAAAGTTAAAAGGGTTTCTCAATGTCCTGCTTGAAAATTAATCTTCCACTTAATCAAACCCTTATGGATAAATAATACTTTTCCTGTCAACAAGACTAGCTTTAATAGGACTTCTTATCTGGAAATGGCAGTCTGGAAAATTTAGGTGTTTTTCCCTTGCACTCGGCACTGGTGAGGCCACACCTCGAGTGCTGTGTCCAGTTCTGGGCCCCTCAGTTCAGGAAGGACGTTGAGACACTTGAGCACGTCCAGAGGAGGGCAACAAGGCTGGTGAGGGGCTTGGAACACAAGCCCTATGAGGAACAACTGAGGGAGCTGGGGTTGTTTAGCCTGGAGAAAAGGAGACTCAGAGGTGACCTTAACACTCTCTACAACTTCCTGAAGGTGGTTGTAGTCAGGTGGGGGTTGGTCCTCTTTCTCCAGGCAGCAACTGGACAGAACGAGAGGACACTGTCTTAAACTGCCCCAAGGGAAATGTAGGTTGGATATTAGGAAAAAGTTTTTAATGGAAAAAGTGGTGAAGTACTGGAATTGTCTGCCCGGGGAGGTGGTGGAATAAAAAAATACTGGATGTGGCACTTGGTGCCATGATTTAGTTGAGGCCTTAGGGCATGGGTTGGACTCGATGATCTTAGAGGTCTCTCCCAACCTGGTGATTCTGTGATTTTTTTCCAATTTTTATTTTTATTGTAACTTAATTTTTTTGGTGTGTGTTATATCATCTCTTGGTCCTATACTCAGGCCAGACCTCTTAAGCAGTTTTGACAGGTATAACCTACGTGATCCTCAAGCCAGAATGTTTCTGCCTGTGTAGAGCAGAATCAGAGTGAGGGACCTCTCAGGAGAAACCTCATTAATTTGACATGGCCTCTCAGTTGAGCAGTGGATCTTTCAGAGCACAGCTTAAGATTCAAATTTATAAATTCCACCTGGTTTAGGTGAAAGTCCTTTGTTTCAACCGATCCTCATTTCTACATCTCCAAATGTGCTTTATGTGGATTCGCAAGGTTGAAAGAGGAAAGCTAAATTTAATTTTTCAGATACATGGGGATTCACCCCCTCATATTTTTGAAACTGGCATAATCAGCAGTGGTTTTACTCAAGGATATGGTTCTGAATGAAACTAGACTGTATGCTTACATGATAAAAATACTTAAATATAAATGTCATCTCCGTGCATGTAAAATGTTACAAGGATTCCATTCAAGACGTAATTTTAGACTACATTATGTTTGTCAGTTTGCTGACTATACTCCTTAAATATTGAGAGTAAAGGGATCAGTAACAAAAAGCATGAGCATGATACTGATTCAAATTATTTTTCTCCTGACACTTTGCTTTATGTGATATGATAAAATGATAAATATTATAAATATTATAGATATGAGAAAAGCTCAAGAGAAAAAAAATATTATACCAACAGACTAGCTAACTGAAATACTTCTAACCCTACACAATAAAACATATTGCAACAGCATCCCAGTAGATATTTGTTTTCCACAAGCAGTTTATAGATAAGGCACCAGTCTCTAAAGTGAAACAATGGGACAGAACTGTAAGTCAGGAACAGATTAATGCTAAGAACAGTGATGGAGGAAATACAGCAAAGCTCCCACTAAAAGGCTTCTATATTTGTTTTCTTGGTTGTAAATTTTTATTATTATACTCACAAAGTTCCCAACCAGAAAGAGAATAGATTGAAAACTTTAGCCTTGGTCTCATGATAGGCTCTTATAACTTCAGATAAATATTGCAGAATTGAACTGAAAATATTTATTCTTTTTTTTCAGAATTCTTCATACTTCCCCAGATATTCTACCTTTTACACAGACACAGTAACAAGCAATCTTCAGATATGAACTCACATACAATTTCCTCTGCATCCCTCTCCCATTTAGTATACAGGGGTTGGATTATAAAACAGCACAAAGTTTACAGATGTCATTTAATATTCCTCAAATTTTGTCTGTTTGGTACTATAACCAAAGCAGCATTCTTTCAAATGCCTCATACATATGTATCATAATTTATATTTTCTAATAAATATTCATCTTGAAATAAAGGGAATTTTTCCATTTTTTCATGGACATTCTACTTAATTTTCTCCACATTTACTGATAAAATGTTTTTTATTTTTCAGTAGTTTTCAATCACCTGTTGAATTATTACAATTACAATACTTCATATTTCACATACAATCCTGGAACTCTCTATTCATTTTTTTAAAAAGCACTTGGAGTGATTTACAGAAACTTCTGAACACACATATCATGGGGAAAATAAGCTAACTATGAATTAAATGTGAAAAATACAAAAAAAAGTAATAATAAAAAAAGACATCGCAGCTTTTATCAGTTCACCTAGATTGAAGCTTCAGGGGAAAAAAAATCTTTTTTAATCACAGCTCAGAAGGCAAGTTCTTCACAACAGAATTGAAAGAAACTCTGAATCAAGCAATTATCCAAATTTCTGTAGCAGGCCAGCATTTGATTTTGTCTCATTTTTCCAAGACTAACTGAAGAAACTTTAAAAAGTAGGCTTTCTGAATTAAACATTAAAATGCATGACAGCCCAAACTGTATGCAGCAATTTCACTCACTTTAATATTTAATTCAGCACCAAAACTACATTGCTAACTTAGTTCATTCTGCCACATAAATTTCAGTTCGCTGTGGCATTTATCTTAGACTATGCTTCATTCCTCTGCAGCACTCATCCAAATGCAGGAGTAAGTCACAGAATCTCTGTGCTAGGCAGGATATTGAGTTTGTGACACAAGAGCAGGAATTATCTGTGATTTTTTAATTCCTGTGTTGGTAAATTAGTGAGAGGACTGCTCACATGGATCTCCACTGAGGAGACAGCAGAGTAAGACCATGGAGGTTTGGAATGAAATATCTCCTATGGCACACATCTCCTCTGAACTTGAGCAAATCATCTATTTCCCTTTGTTGTGATTCCACTCTCTAAAAGACAGGGTAAGCAGTCCCTAGTAACTTTCAATACTACAAGGATTTTAAAAACACCAAACATACTCATAGTTCTTTCTAACAGAGATGAGAATGACACACAGATTGAAAATACCAACAGTTGTTTATATCACACAGAAGGAAGAACAGTGCTACTGTGAGCTGTTCCAGGCTAAATATTTCCCATGCCCTTTGCACTACTTTTTACTCCAGAGCCCTTCACAAGTAGGCAGCTTCAAACATTTAGTGTAAACTGGAAAAAATGACAGGAGGATGTGAGCTGATGGGGTTAATATGTGGGAGGCACCATCTTCTTTGATTTCTTCTTATTCTTGGGACCCAACCCCTCTAGTTATCTATTCTCTTTCTCCCCTTTCTTTTTCTTCCTCCTCCATTCTTTCTTCTTCTTTATCACCTGAAACTCTGCAGGAAGGCAATTTCCGAGTCTTGTTGTTTATATTTGTATTAGGCTGGGTCAAACAATCTTGGCCTCTGCTCTCAGGTGCAACTCAAAGCATCCTGCAGACAGTCCATCTGCCGGTTTGCCCGCCCCAGGACTGGAAGCCTTCCAGCTGTCTCGGCACCACTCCACACTTGCATTAATTAACCCAGGCATATGCTGATGAAGCTGTAATGCTTTCAGAGTCTGGCAAGTATCTCTGTTGTGCTCTGCAGTTAGAGCTGTTATAGGCTGCTACTCCTCATTGTCACAAGTATCTTTGCATTATACTTTATAATGCTTCCGTTGATTAGTTGCTACATCACCCACTTGGTTTTATCTTTTTTTTTGTAATATCAATTCTCCTATCTTTTCTGACTTCACCATTACATTTTTCTTTTCTTTTATGACTTTTATCCACACTCTTCCTTCTCTTGTTTTGGTATCTCTGTTCTATTGATATCTCACTCTTTTTTTCCTCTTTCAGCTTCTTAAAAATTAACTAATCTATTATATTATTACTAATTTTAACCTTCTCTACACTCTGACCTTTCTGATGGAAAGACTGAGTACAGGAGCACAACTGACAAAAGCAATTGTGTTTTTCAAGAGGAAGTCAGTACTTGAGATCTATAGTGCCATTAACCACTGCAACACATACGAGTTGACAGCAACCTTTTTTTTCTCATTTTATATTTATGAAGCTCACTTTCTGCTTTCCTGGAAAGTGAGTTTTAAGGCAATAGAAGGAGAGAGGAAGTCCTAACACCAGACATGCTGCCTTCCATAATTTGAAGTATTTGTAGGCTAAGAAGACAAAAGATTCCTGTTCCCTGGTACCTTATGGCACTTCTCTTAGACAGAGAGAAGGCTGCTGGCAGCTGCTTCCTGTGTTTGCACCGGCTCTTGGCAGTTCTCTGCTCCCACGGAGTGTTAGTTGCATGTATCACTCTCCACACGCGCTCTGATGATGGAAGAGCGCTGCTAAAAGCACAGCAAAGAAAGCTGTCTCTTAGGGCCTAGTACATCCAATAGCTAAAGAACTGTCTGCAGCTCCTTTTATGGCTGTTGAATTAATAATTTCAGAGAAATTCTTAATCTATCCTATCAATTTCCCCTCTGTTTTTGCTCTACCCCTACCAGTCTTTCTCTGCATGGTGCATGGACCACATACAGGGCAAATCAACAATTTCTTCTTTCTCTGAACATGTATTTGTAAAAGAAATGTTAAAATTCCTAGGAAGGGAATGTGGAGGCACCAGAAAGAACGAGAAGAGAAAGGGTTAAAAGGATGACAAGTTTGGATGACACAGCCCATCATGAAGATCCCAAAACATCTATCTACACATGATTTCTCAATAACACCCAGAATGTGAAAACAAAGGACACTCTAAAAGAAAGGATAGACCATAGCCATTGGAGAGGATGGCAGGAGATACAAAGAGAAAAAATAATATGTAAGCAGTGCTGCCTAAAGATTCTCAGGGGTCGAACACAATGGAGACACACCATCCACAATTCACATCCAGAAACCAGCCCATGGGTGCCAACCACGCTAACCAAACATTTCTTCTCTCTTCCTCATTCTGCAGCCTACTCCACACAAAAGGAGGGCAGTCATCTCCATAGCTACTGCCCGGCCCAATGTGCTCACCATCTTAAACACATTAAAAAGATATTTTAAGGAAAGCAATCTATCAAGAAACAAATACAGAGACATCAATTTAAACCAATACACTTCCACAGGCACTGGCACTTTCCAAATCTCAGTCCCCTTGGAGCAAATACAAAAGATACAATATCACTGTCTGAAGGAAAACCAACTAAAACTTTGTTTTCAAAAGGTTGTAACATGAACTGGAACAGCACAATGATTAAATAAGTCCAACTCTGAATATGGCTAAAACAGTCTCAAATATGAATACTTAGAGAAAAGGCTTCTACTAGGCATTTATAGAGTCTCTGTAAAAGTCAGGACTCAGTCAACCATTTACACAAATATGCTACAATGTCTGCAGAGCAAAGATGGCTGGCCAATAACTTCTGGCACAGCTCTCACCCTGCAGTGAAAAATTTCTTCAAATGGTTGTTTACGTGGTAGATATCATTCCTCTGTGGAAATATTTTGCAGGATATTTTTTCTCCTTAATCAAGTTCTGTGGCTGATTTCAACAATTCCTATCAGGCTGAAAGGTTCAAACTCCAGCAAAGGTCTGAATGCAATATTTTTTAAAAATTTACAGCAAGTGCTCTAAACTAATGATGAACCTATAATTAATGACAAACCTATTCAGTAATTAACTCCCCTGTATTTCATTTTAGGCTAAACTTGTTACATGATGCACTGGTGCTAAATGGATGCCTTGTTGCAGGGTACTGACTGAGACTGTTTCACAGATACCACTGCAACTCCAGTTGCAATTGTTCAATTCTCAGACAACTTCCCTGAAAATGGATTGTAAATAACAGAATTTGGAGAGCAGGGCAGGGGTGGGTGGGTGTATTTTTGAACCTGCATTTAAGTAAACTCCTCCATCACAGTGCAAGATGTTGATGGGACTAAAGAAAACTTGTATCACAAAATACTGTGAGAACGCCTGGGTATGGAGTAGCCTCCTGAAAAATGCCTGTAAACATATATCCCCCAAAAGACCAATTATTGGGCAACTTCAGAATCAAAATGAATTCTCTCATATCTTTGGCCAACACACTAACTGCTTTGGAGGTTAGAACCAAGACCCAAAATTAACATCAGAAGCTTGAAATCAATGACAAATAAAAGAAAATGAAAATTATAAAGACAGCATTATAGGGAAATATGAAAAAAAATTACAGATTAGGAAGATCTTAAAGACTTGAATATTTATCAATCCTCTAAAGATGTGGTTATAGAGAAATGAAGTCTGAAAAGGACATACAGACATCAGTTACAGAATTACGTAAAGTGGAGGAAGATTTCAAAGTACTGAGATCTTATCATTAGACCAGGGAAACTAGATTTCAGCTTCCTAAGCTACTTCTATGAGACAAGAAAATAAATAAAAAAAAACCAACACTAAAGAGATGAAACAAACTAGTAGTCAAACACTTAAATAAGTACAGTAACAATTACTTCCCCATTACCAGGGAGAAGGTGCTGCGTCTTGCACCTCACCAGGTTAAAACAAGTTTGTTTTTTCTGAAGTTTTTGCAACTAAAACTGCTAAGTAAATATTGAAAAACAATCATTCACCACCACCACCTCCATCCTCAGTTCCCAAGGACGGCACTACCAGTGTGAGAACTCCATAGAGAAATCACCCTTATCTGTGTATTGCTTAAGGGTAAGAAGCCTCCTACTCTACACACTTTGGACAGGACCTTGACAGTCTGTTGAGGCTCTGGGTGACAAGTGCTGCAGAGCAAAAAAAAAGTTGCTAAACAGAACCCACTCCTCCACAACCTTTAGTACAAGTGAGTTTTACATCCCAATGGGTTCTCTCTATAACAACACAGAGCCTGGTATTTCTGAAGACAACATTTACAACACAATTGGAAAAGGGCTTCCATCGGCTATGTTACACAGGAGTGTAGTTCCATTATTAAGCTCCTTACCTCAATCTACTAGTGAGCAAGTTGTGGCTGTGGGACTGCACACATGGGTGCTTCAGACTATGCTGAAACTGAAATATATACCCTGGCTCACTAGGTATACAGTTTTAAAGAGGAAAATATCCTTAATCCTATTTGCAATAAAGTGTTCCCAAGAGAAAAGTTATGGTTGAAGTGTTGGCTGATGGCCCAAATCTTAGGCTTTTGGGATAATTTGGAGAGGGTACTGCTTCAGAAGATTTCAGAGAAAATGTTTTTCCTTTTTTTGCTCCTGAAGCTGATGAGTCAAAGGGAAGTAGAAGATAAATGAACTGAACTGAGTTCTCATTGATTTATACCTCACAACTTACCCTAAAATGTGGATATTTACAGGTGGATTTGGCAGCCTCAGGGTGAAATAGTATGAATTCATCTGGAAAGGGCATTTTGAAAAATATTGGTTAACAAGAAATCACCTTCAAAGCAAGTTTTCTTATTCTCTGTCTCTGTAGAAACAGAGAGAATATTTACAAGTCCAAATGGCAAAGTAATATAAAATACAGATATGCAATCAGTCACAGCCTGTGTCATTAATATGAAAACTGCCCAATACCTGTAAGTTTCTTCCTCTAAGAGAAACATTTAATACTAGCATTTGCAATAGTTGTCTAGAACATTATCTCCTGTATAAATCCACCAGATTGACAGAAAAGGCAGCTCTTCAATTTGTTTCAGGAACTGTAGATGTATTTGAAACTTTAATATGTACTTAAGGGTTTGGTTCTTTATCCTCTGTGTAATTCTCTGGTATTTTCCTAGCTTATTTTAAAACTTTTAGCTCTTGTAACTAC
Organism: Corvus cornix cornix; assembly: GCF_000738735.6. NCBI lineage: Eukaryota > Metazoa > Chordata > Aves > Passeriformes > Corvidae > Corvus > Corvus cornix. The sequence goes on along the minus strand of NC_046333.1, from coordinate 95,691,379 downwards.
CACAATCTTCACAAAGGGGTTCTTTTGCTTTGGTCTGATTGGTTTTTTTTTGAAGTCAGTACACTCCAAATCAGTTGGAATATCAAGGGGAAAATAAAGGTGATTGTATATAGCCCAATATTTCAGGATTTATTTCTAGCTGGCTGGTACAATAGATTAGTATATCCCTGAAATATTAATTTTCATTAGACTGCTACAGCAGAAATGTAAACTCAAAACAAATTAAGCAAAAAGTAGTGCTGACACCATTTAATAAATTTAAGTTCTATTTCTTTCTGTATACTTTTCTGCACTAAAATCAGGCAGAAATACTCAATATCAGCAGTAGATAGCAAAATACACATTATAACATTTTACCAAATTTTCATGCTAGTACTTTGCATGGCAATAATAATGGAGAGGAAAGGTCAAATTTAAATCTATATCCCACTGCATATTCTGTTGATATTTATCTCCCTTTAATATTTAGATGAAATTACTAATTTCTTACACCATGGAATCTCTGATAACATGGGTTATTTTCCTGCATAAATACTGACTGCAATTACAATGTACCTTCAGTCATCCCACACAAGTCATTGTGTGTTCTGAATTATTGAACATACTGTTCTCCTTACAAAAGTTCTGTCAGTAGTTTTAATTGGAGAACTTACCCTGCAACGGAAGAAGCACATTTACACCTCTGAACAAGAAAAATCATACTAAGGCAGGGCTGGAAGAGGCCTCAAGGTCCACAAGTCTGGCCTTCAGTAGGAAAGGAAACTCATGTAGATCATCTCTGACCAATATCAATTTTTTTGACTCTATACAACATGAACTAAAGGAGGTTCCACACTCTTCCTTGGTAGGCTATTCCAGTGGTTTATAAACCTCACTATTTAAAAGTGGTTTCTTCATTTGTTAACGACATCTACAGATTATTTCTATTTTCTCCTAGTACTACTGGGGAGTGGGGAAATAATTCCCATCTTTTTATCAGGGATTTGCACATCTTGCAAAAGAGATCATCTCTTTTTAAACTTACCAGGGGGGAATTCTTTCACGATTTTCACTGTTTTCCAAACCTGTTGGATTTCTCTTCTTCTGGATATCCTTCACTTTAGCTATACATTCGTTCAAGGATGATACTTAAAGCTTCATGTGCTGTTCCAGCTGAGAGTTTTATTCACATCAGAGAATAATAATTAAATCCCACGTGTTACAACCAAAATTCCTGCTACTTCATTTCAATTTAAGACCTGTGATTTTACTCCTACAAGGAAAGGAAAGAAGTTTATTTGACCTTTTCCTTGTTCTAGACGTGGCTGACCATCTGCTGCAAGCTGCAATCCTCCACTGCAGTACCGGTGATTAGCTGGTTCATCATTTCTCAAAGCTTATTCTGGTGTTTTCCTGTAATATTTAATATATACCAAATACATTTAAATCCAAAGATGTTCTAACTATATGCTGCATTCTAACAACAAACCTATATTTGAAAACATTAGATAGAGCTGTACAAAGGAAGGCCCTTTCAATTTGACGGAAAACCACAGAGTGTGGGGTGGGGGACAGGGAATCAGCCAGTTGCACATGTACTGGTCAGCATTTTCACCTGGGCAATGTCACTGGTCATTTTGCTCATATCACATAAGGCGATATCAGAATTCTTACAGGGTTAAATATCACAGACTGCTTTCTATTTCTGTATCCACTAGATCAGCATTTTTCACTGAAGAAAGTAAACAGATTTTTTGACCCACTTTGCTCTTGTCAAATTTATCTGGTTGTTTTCTTCTTATTTCTTTATCCTCTAGGTTCTATAAATTGTTTCATAATTCATTTAGAACAAATTTTTTCTTCCCTACCGCTGCACATTGTGCTCATTTTTTCTTCACCCTTAAACTACATTTTCTATATACTGTTTGCTCTTCTTCAGTCACCTAGGATCTAACCTGTCCTCCATCATTTCTCAAAAGTAACTAATGATTCAAAAAGTGCCTTTTTCTTTTTTTTAAGCCGTTGAGAAAAAAATACGTTACAGTTTGCCAATTAAAAACAGCCAAATTAATGAAAGACTCTTAAAACTGTTCTTTCTCTGCCCATATTAAAAATTAATGCGTTAGAAATCTAATTACAATGTATCTTTATTCCGCAAAAACAAATGCTTTAATGCTGTCATTTGTTTGAAGAGTGATGGATATTTTCCTTTATTTCTCCAATTTTTCCATTAATCTTTTCATCTTTTTTGCCAATTAGGCAGTTTACATGTCAGTTTGGTTCTCCATATTATGTGTTCACTTATATTATCCCTTTGTTATTGTCTTCAGCCTTTCTTTTGCTCCTCAGATACAATCCAGATGCAGAAAAATTATTTTTGAGCACACAAAAAGTAAAGGAAGTACCTTCTCAGTCATTACTGATTAAATTTGAGAAGCAATGGAAGAAGGGTGAACAGACAGGAACTCAAAAAGAGTACACAAAATATATTGAACACATAACCAAGAAATGAGGACTACAGAAAGCACTGCAGAAATATTGAAAAGACCCAAACCAAAACAACACAACCAATCAGAAAAGCCACAAAATAAAAGAGAACAAAACAAACCCAAAACAACAAAAAAAAAACCCAGCCTCTCCATATACTTTCATATCCCTCCTTCTGCAGTAGTATAGATTGCCACTGTTTTTTTAACATATTCTATTTTCTCATAACATATTTAGAGAAGGTATGAAGAGAAAGCTTTATTACTTAGCTGTTTTTCCCAAGAGACCCTCCCTGTCATTTCCAAAAGACTGATTTTCCCAAGTTTATTAACTTTACTCTGCCGCTCTATTCCTTTCTGTGGGATTGTGAACACTGTCATTTCAGAAACCCTTCCAACACCTTAATAGGTCACTTTAACTTCTCCCTACATTCTCCCTGTGGAGTGAGAATATAACCTAAAATAGTCACATTCTGTACCTCCTCCACCTTCTGAAACAAAAGCCTGTCAGTGTGGCTTTGCAGTGCCACTCAGGCTTGCTGCGACCTGTCAGGCTGTTTTTCCTCAATAACTGAAGTCTAACATTGTCATTAGCTTCTGTGCTTTGGATAGCTCTTTAAATTTCTCAGAATCAGACATATGACAAATAGAAGAACTTCTTGTTCTTCTTATGCTTAATCAGTGACATTGTGTATTTGAGTAAGTTTGAAAAGCAGATCAAAGTCTTGATGAGCTATTGAATACAACAAGTGAAAAAACTTGCAGTGTAGTTAGACAGACTTTTCCATTTTTACTCATGTTGATAGTACCTTATTCCATAAGTAATTGCACTGATTTAGCTCATTATTCCAGGTTTAAGGATAAAAACTGCCAGAAAGAAAACTTTGGCCAAAATAACAGAGGGAGGGAGGAGCATGTGAAATCAGTGACATGGCACTTAACTTTACAATTCCTAATTAAACAGTTCTCTCTGTAGCTACAATTGTGGGACTCACAACTGATGACTGTAAAATCACATTAATGATTTACTCATGCCCAATGAGAAATTTAAACCAGTTAGATTAAGTATTTTTCATAAAATACAAATAGCAGATGAAAAAATATGCAGATAAAGCAAACCAAGATGGATAACTACTGCTATTTACATAAAAGTATGCAGCAGCACAGTTGATAGACGTGTAACATACAATGTTTAATTAACAATTTAATTGGGGAATACAAACATACACTGGAGAATTCAAAGGTAGGATTTTCTTCGGTGTGACTTGACTCTCATAAATGTAAAATGTAAGAGAACAGAGATCAGCTCAGCACCAGAATGACATGTATAATAGGATACATTGGAGACATTTTTGTCCTTCACTACCCAATATCTACAAATAGAAAAGAAATAGAACACTGTCAAGGATGTTTATCTAGAATAAAAAATTAATTTTGAAGTGCTCTTTTCCCTCTATTCACTATAAAAGAAGTCAAAACTAGTTTCAGTGTGGACATGAAAGTCCTCTAAATTATGATGAAATCAATCCTCTACAAATTACCAGTTCTACAGGTACCTTCCTCAAAGCTCACACATAACTCAGATAAATAATTTCAACTCAAAAGAATAATTCCAATTGCATACATGATATAAAACAATACTGATTAAGTAGAAGTCTGTGTAATCCTAGGACTATAAAGACTCCCACTGGGTGAGCAGCACCGGCACATGAAGCAAAATAAGGTGCAGATGTCAGTGTAGGCAGGTGGTTGAGAAAGAGAAAAGAACATGGAGAAGCTGCAGATAAATGCAGAACACTTCTCTGAAGCCATACCTATGCATCAAGTCTAACTAGGACAGTCTGTAGTTTACTGTAGTGTTTGTTACCACGACCAAAGGGGCAGTGCCATCCATCTGTGTGCGAATCCTATTGCACTACAGCTGCATGTGAAGTTTTTGCTCAAAAATAATAGATCTCTGCTGCCAGGACATTCCAACAGCCACCTCTGGATTGTTCACTTGCCTGAGGGCCCAGCTGACATAGGAAAAGCCATAATCTCAATACAGTAAATGCATACATCATACCATGAAGAGGAACCACTGGTACACCAGAAATGTTGGAAGCTACATTAGTAACTTGGCCTGAGGCTTATCTGGAGCAACATGAAAAAGCAGCAGAAACAAGCTGAGTCAAACGTTTTGGGCTAGAAGTAGCCCATGGGCTAATGGCTGCTCCTCCCTGTTCTCCATATTCAGTAACACATTGAAGCAACTTTAATGACTGAAATATTTTGATTAATGGCTTAAACACTGTTATAAAGGACGTTTTGCCCAATATGAAAAAAACTGTATAAAGAAGCTGTGACCACCAAAGGCCACCCTTCCCTGAATCTGCCTCCTGGAACTTTGGACTGTGAGTTAAGCCACCTAAGGGAACTTGAGATAAACGTGGCACTCTTGGCCAGTTATCTCAGATCTGGGGAGAAGTAAACAAGGCTGAGGGGGAAGAATGTAAGAAAGCCACACCCAGCAGCTGTCCTGAAAATCATCTGTGGGTTGGAGTGGAGTGGGGGGTTGAGGGAATCCATAGCCCACAGTTTCATCTGCTGAGGCCACATTTGCATGCACTTCCTCCAGTCTCTCCAAGGAGGAGAGGTTTCAGGTGTGTGGTGTAAACTCTGGTCAGAGGGAGTGAAAACCCATCCTCCCTTGCACAAATTGGCTCAACTGTAAATACCACTTGCCCCAGGAAGGCCACATTCATGGGACACTCTTGTGAGAAGCAGTTAAGGAGGTGTCATAAGCCATCAAAGACTCCCAGAGTGCCCCAAATCAGACTGATTCCTGAGGCCTTGCACCAGAGCACTGCATGTGATCCTCAGTGATGCAACAGATCCAGAGTCTCCAGGGCAAGAGACAGTGTCAAACTTGCCCCCTCCCAGGGGAGTAACCCAGGCATTCCCACCTGATCTGGACGTATATTAATCCATTGAACTCTATATTTTCCAGAACACTCACCATCAAGAAGACCAGAAGAAGAGGATAAATAAGACACCATTGGGATCCTCTTCTTCTGGTCTTCTTGATGGTTGATGGTGACAGTAGTGATATTTTATACTTAGTCTCTTTGTCACTCTCGTTCTCTCCCCTCCCCACCTTTTTTTCTATTTCTTTCTAGCTCTCTCTCTCTCTACCTCACATTTCCTGTTAAATAAAATCCATACTATTGACTTGGGCATGTGGTCTTGTTTGCTTCTTAATTCAGGCAGAGTCATCTCTATAATAATTTTAATAAATGGCTCATAGCACCTACCTCTTCAAGGTAACCCTGATATATAGCAAACACCTACTGCAAGTTGTTAACTGGACCCCAGACATTAGTAGGGTAAAAGGTACATGACTACAGGATTAAGCAGGCACAACAGCAGAGGCAAACTCTGTACAAGAGCAGAACATAGTACGAAGGCCTTATGATTGCATTTCAAATATGTCATCTTGGAAATGGTCAGTCTTCATATTTTATTAATGTTTTTAGTGAGGGAAGACAATAATATCAGGATGCTTTTATGGCAAATCTAATTAATCACACCAGCATTTTGAAGACTCTTCAGTTAAATTTTCAATTTTTGCCACTTCATTCAGATGTTTTTAGCTACTTTCTTCATTGAGCACTGAAATGGAGGATTTTAAAGAAGCAAACAAAAAAACACAAAACAAAAAACCAAAATTCACAAAATTTAGATTCCTAATACATGGAGTTAACATCTTAACAGTTTAAGCTCAATTTGGTATTTCAGCTCCTTCAAACTATAATTACAGAGTAATTCACAAGGATACTTTCCAGGAGCTAGTGTAAATATTAAAGATAAAAAAAGCTTCCAAGTCTCTGAGGGGTTCTAAATTTTGGTAAACCTGGCTAAGGTATGGAACATGAAAATTGATGTTTTACTAATAGCTAACAAAAAATGGCTGATAACACTGAACAAAAGGTTCTTCATAATCTTCATAAATAAGAGTAATGTAATGCCAAGTCAAGCATTTCTCCCACCCAAAAATACTTACTTGCCTCAAGATTTCTAGTTTTCTGTTTGCCTTCTCTTTTTTGTAAGCTTTCAAATTTCCTTGGGAACACCAGATTTGGAAAGCATGTACAGTTCAAAGTCCGGCCCTGCCACCATTTACCAAATGTTTATAGGTCACATGCTAAGTACCTAGAATGGATTTTCCACTGCCTTGTCAGTTGGACCACAAAAAATGAAAAATGTTTGATTCAGACAGAAAATGACCATGGCCAATTGATTTAGTAGCTTGGAACCTCACACTGGACTGCCTTATTTATACAATATATATGTGCTATATATTTGCTAATCAAAGAGATTATTACTCAGGCTTAAACAGGTAAAGGTAAGCAAATGCAAGTGAGTAAGCTTCCTTCTGTCAAATTCCTCCGTTCTGATCAACAGGAATAGCTGTTGTGTCCACAGTCAAGGAAATACCCTTACACAAAAACCAAAAAGTGTATGAGAGTCAGAATTGTCAAATATGGTAAAGGATAATTAGAGAGACTTAAAGTGCACTTCAATAATGCACTGAGAATAGAGAAGTCTTGCAGAAAGGAATAGTCATTTCTTCTGTATTTTATGTCTTCATAGCAGTTTTTGCTATATTCAGAAGAAGAAGCTGTCTCTGAACTTATTTTAGTAATTGGAAGAGTGCTGAGTTTGACACAAAATGTAATATATAGATGTATTTTTTCAGTAAAGTATATCAAACAAGATGAGAGAACAAAAAATCAAATAGAGATTAAATTCAGAACTTATATACGCATACATATATATTTATTTACATATAAATATATTTAAAAAAAAAGAAAACACACCAGCAGCACCACAGAGAGCCAAGTGTTAAGAAAACATCATTGCACAATATTGTACTTGGTACCTGGAAAGTTCTGTTCTGAAGGACAAGAATGACATAGATTACCTTTTTGTAAGAATAAGGATGGAAGGAGAATGAAAAAAAACCTAAGATCCCAAAAAGCTCAAACAGGATTATATTCACTAATAGTTTAGAGGAATCTTTAGCAGCATTGAGCAAATGTTGTGTAGGGGACTGTTTGAACTATCTATCAGAAGTAAATAATACTTTCTTATTTTCAGTCCTGGACAACAGAACTTAGATAATATTCAGAGCAGAAAGTAGTGAGCTAATCATCATTAAGAGTACACTCAGATGCAGGGCAAGGGAGCAAAGCAATTGCATGAGAATTTATAAACATCTTCCATAGGTTAATGAAGCTGTTGGAACTTGTTGCATATGACAGAAACAAAGGCCAAGCTAAATCCTTTTTATTTTTTAAGGTCTTAGAAACAGGGAACATTAATATTGACAGACATTTGAAGGCTAATAGGGCTATTTAAGAAAATGTTTCCCTTAGATTCATACACACAGATTTTGAGTTGTGCATAATACATGAAGGTAGAACACAATAAGGAGCTAAGCTGATAGACTGGTATTTACGAGAGCCATCAGCTTCCACTGATACAACCACACTGTTACATCTAAGTTTCAATGAAAACAAAAAACCTCACTTAGCCCATACTGTAGTATGCCATCATATTTTCACTGCATGATCAAGTATAGTGCAGAGATCCCTGACTTAGCAGAGTCAAAGGCACTGTATTGACTGTGATTCAAACACACATTCTTAACAACTTGTACTTAAGCTAATTATCCCTTTAAGAGGCAATAGCACTTGTGACTCTAGAATTCTAGGAGGCGTATTTCTACAACCTGTTTTGGAGTAAACTGGAGTGCTGAAACCAGGCATCCACATCCATAACACAGAAAATTTGAATGGGCAAAATTAGAAGATCCATAGAAAACAAGAAGCTTAAACACCTTTTGCCTACTACTGTCAGCTAAATTCAGAGCATATTTCAAATGCAGACTGCTTTTTGAGTCTCAGCTAAATTCTGCCTCAAACGCAGACTGCTTTTAAAGTCTCAGATAAATTCAACCTTATAGTAGAGTTATATTAAGAGACCTGCCAAAATAAAACACTCCACTTCCAAGGGAACTTAAATAGTCCAAATTTAGAATTCTATGAATTTAAATTGCTGACAGAACTTTCAAAATAAGAATAAAAAAGAAAAAAGTAATATAATGGACATCAGTGCAGTACCTTTGCATACACACCTAGCAGACATAAATGAACTCTTACAAATTCACTAATAACCAAACCTGAAATGGGGTATCAATCCAGGCTGAGGGATGAAGGGATTGAGAGCAGCCCTGGGAAGAAGGACTTAGGGTTAATAATGGATAAAAAGCTGGACATGAGCCAGCAACGTGCACTATCAGCCCAGAAGATCATCTATACCCTGGGCTGCATCAAAAGCAGTGTGGCCAGCAGGGCGAGGGAGGGCATTCTTGTTGCTGTTGTGCGCAGGGACAGTGAAAAACGACCTAACTTCAGGTCAGAGAAGATGGTCGAAGCCGACCTTTTAATGCCAAAACCCCATCTTTTTATAGCATGGATCGCAAAAGAGAAATTACATGATTGGTCCATCAGTCAACCACCTACCAAGGTGATAGGCTAAGAGGTATAACCACCCCCTTCAAAATATTATTCTTAGTGAACCAAAACATTCCACTATGTTCTCACAACAGCCCTGCAGGTGCAAATGTTTACCAGATAGCAAACCATCAGACAGCTAGCTTGCGTGAGAACAGAGACTTTCACATGAGACAGTAAAAAGTGGAGAATTTTTTCTCTGCTAGCCTCCTCAGCATCTACACATTCTGCCCCTCTACTCTGCTCTGGTGAGACCCCACCTGGAGTGCTGCGTCCAGCTCTGGGGTCCCCAGCATGAGAAAGACATGGAATTGTTGGAGTGAGTCCAGAGGGGAGCCACGAAACTGATCACAGGGGTCAAACACTTCTCCTATGAAGAACACCTCTCTGTGCTCAGAGAGTTGGGGCTGTTCATCCTGGAGAAGAGAAGGCTCCAGGGAAACCTCATTTCAGCCTTTCAGTGCTAAAAGAGAAAAGAAAGATAGGGACAAACTTTTTAGCAGGGCCTATGGAGATAGGACAAGAGGTAATGATTTTAAACTAAAAGAGGGGAGATTTAGCCTAGATATAAGGAAGAAATTCTCTACTATGAGGGTGATGAAACACTGGAACAGATTGCCCAGAGAGGTGGTAGATGTCCTATCCCTGCAAACACTCAAGATCAGGTTGGACAGGTCTTTCAGCAACCTGACCTAGTGGAATGTGTCCTTGCCCATGGGAGGGAGGTTGGACTAGATGATCTTTAAAGGTCCCTTCCAACCCAAACTATGCTATGATTCTGTATCCTCGTAATAGTTAACTTCCTAAGTGTTGGCCTTTGCTCAAGCCTCACATTCTGAAAACTGAGTGCCCTCCATATCTTTTCTCCCATGAGAGCTCTATGGTTCTCCCATACTGTTTCAGAGATACTGTAAATCAGTGGATTTTATATGAAGAAGGCAGTGGTGTTTATTTGCATTTTTTGGTGTGGTTGGCTCTAATAGAAAGTTACCTGCCTGATGCTCCACCCTGTGTTTGTTCTTTGTCTGCCTTACCTAGGAATGCCCGACAGCTGAGGACAAAAAGCAAGATGGGTGAATCACAACCAACCTTCATGTTAATCTCCATGAGCTTTCTTCTCCTACTTCCCATAAGGTCTCTTCAAACTTTTTTGAGGCTTGATAGCAAGTACAAAAAACCTGAAATGCGTACACTGGTGCCTAGACTACTTCAATAATCAAGTGAAGAAAAATTCCATGTAATTTCAGTTGCCTCTGAAGTGTTACTTCTACCCTCCAGATCAGGGTACTACAGCAACTTAGGTAATGACCCTGTTGGGCTCAGTGATTCTTTGTGACTCTTTGTGTCCGTACCCTTCTTAAGCTTCCATCAGTGTGAATGGAACTGACAGCCTCTGTGGAGAAAGCAGTCATCATTCCCCATTTACCTACAAAGGTTTAGTGCATTTGGCTGTCCACACGTAGACCACACTATTCTTAAACCATATTTTGAGTGGCAGGCTGTAAGTCAACATAAGGGTATCATTTCTATTTTTCAGAGTGTGCTACCTATGAAAATATTCATACATCAAATTTCTCACGTGGGGTCCTCCAGAGATGTTCAACAGCGTTGTGCTTTGCTGCTGGGTATGTCAGAGTTTAATGGGAGTATATACTCATTAGCAAAATGGCTACCTACCAAACAACATTAATAAACCCTCACTCAGACATCACACTTGTCTAACAAAAAACATACTTCAAAGCCTTAGTTGCTAGTTAAAAGCCTCACAAATTACAAAATCTACAATGAGCTTTGCAATATAACAAATTACAAAACCTACAGTGAGTTTTGCAGTAGAGAAATACAGTTTGTTTGTTTTCTTCCCCCTGAGGTCTCCTCCTCATAAATTGCCTGAAATTTGAGAAAGACCATCATGGTAGGAGCATGGTAACATGTTTTGTTCTTATTCTGAAAGCTATTCATTCTTCAGCCACAGATTCACAGCTAAATTTGTCTCTTTTAACTCATAACACCATCAAATGGAAAAAAAAAGGCATAGTTTCATGAAATTGGAGAAAAGATGGATCATCTTTTTCACTATGTTCCCAATACAAAATTTGCCAAGACACATGAAAGTTGTAGACAGTCCTGTGTTTCAGGTCCAACATACGCATTTGTGTTTGTGTATGTTCTGGAGCAGTTTGGATGTGCTACCACCAGTGGTGGTATACCACCAGTTTAACATACTAAACATGAATAAGCCAGTTTGTATATTACATGTTAATAACACGAAAAAACAAGGTAGACCTTTGCATACTAAGCAAATCTAGTGAATAGTAATAAAATAACTAGCTCCTTGGAACATATTTGGCAAGGTACTTAAATAAAATATGTATTACTTGCTATTTCTGTATTATAACTTATCAGCCATACCAATAACTGTGTACCATAATACCTTAGGGCTATCTTTTAGGCAGAAATTTTTAGATACCCAAAGTGTATATGCCTACCTTTTGTGACTCTACTTTCTTCATGTGTCGTTATGTGTTCAACATCCAACCCTAACTCCATTAATCTAAATTATCCCAGAACTATTATTTAGTGACAGAAGGACTGGAGATTTTTGTTAAATCTGCCTTCCTCTCCTAAAGTGTCAATGAAGATATTTGAAAGATAAACGGCTCAGTTAAATCATCTCTAATGGATATAAATATGTTTAACTTTTTGTGTTTCTTGCTGAAGAAGAATATTAATTTAAATGAACCAAGAAATATTAATGTAAATATGCTGAATATTCATTGAAATATGAATTATTAAAATAACATTCTGATTTTATTTTTTAAAGTGTTAGTATAAAATACATTTCTAAAAATAAATGTTGATAGTGTCCAAATCAGTTCCAAAATGTTACTAAGAGACTAATAGTGAAGCCATTTATCAGCATCTGTGTCCCTAAACTGTTCTTTCCCACACTTGCTCAAAAAAAGCGTGGAATTGAATGGAGAATTGTTTCTCTGCCATGCTTACAGTTACAAGGCTTTAAGAATGTATCTCAGAATGATAAACCTCTCTATTGAAATAATAACTAGACAAAAGTATTAAGGGAACATTTTGCTCTCTTTAGAAAAGATGAATCTCTTAGTTAAATGTGCATCTTCTGGCATCCTTTAAAAACTTCCTTCTTTTTCAATATTGCTTTTTATTAACTTTTGAATCTTGTCCATCAAGTCTGGATTCATGGTCCCCACAGCATTCATGGATTATTAGAAGTGATTCTGGGTTTGATGCAAAAAGGCATTGAAACAGTGTGCACCTTGGACTGTTTCTGTGCTGTTGATATTTTAAGGGCATCATTACTTTTTTAAGAAGTCATTGATGTTTAGGCTGCAATTGACCAATTTTATTCTTAGGTCATATTCAGCTCCAAAGAAAAAGAATAGGAAAAAAAGCATGAAGAGTCATTTGAGTGTTTCTTCCTAATAACAGGGTGAAGCAGACACAGTTTATCATGCAAAACTATATTTTATACTCCAAGAAGTTCATTGGAAAGGAAACTGTAAGCCCTGGTTTAAAATTAGGCTGAGTTCTTCAAGATCACTGCAGCATATTATATACGGGTTTCTGAGATACCAAGAAATAACATAAAGAATGATGAGTCTGGCAAAAACACCCCAAACATATAACTCATTTTCATTCCTTTTCTGAACATCCTTAAATACGCAGAGGATATCTAAATCTATTGTTTCTGTAAATCACTGTGATCACTGCGTATGCAGTGAAATACACAGATACACAGCCATGTTTTTTCTTCTCCTCCTCAAAAAAAACCAAAAAATCCCCACAGACAGCACCAAAAAAAACCCCACAGACAGCACCAAAAAAACCCCCCTCAACCTAAATGAGAAAAGAATCTTAGACTACCCAAGAGAGAAGAAAATCAAACCTGTGTTTATTTTATAACATATATGTAACATAGAAGTAAGCTGAGAGCGCAGCCCAGGTGAAGCCTGTGAGAGAGTTAATTACACACTGCTAGCAAACAGTCTCAGCCTTACAGAAAAATACTTCAAATATTGGAAATGTTTAACAAGAAGACAGGATTCAATAGGTTTCCTCAGCGGCTATGAAAGACATATACGTGGATGAGCTGCTAAGATTTCCTCCATGGATTTTAACTGTTATTCTCTCCATATTCCTATTTTCTTTCCCCTTCTCTTTCTCCCTAGAGGATTTTCTGTCTCATTCTCATCCCTCCATGGAACTCGTACCTCCATGTGAAGCAGAAAGATGTTATTCTTACTGTTGCACCAAGCAATACTTCAATGCAAGCTTCATTACCAGCTCAAATCTTAACCCAGATTTATCAGCATGTTAGCCAAAGTTGATGAGCCCACATTTTAACAGCTCCAGACCCAGTCACGGCTTGAGTGTCTGTGAAAAAGGCATGCAAGGACCAAGAAAGAAGCTTGACTGTAAATGAAACTTGAGTAGTTTCTGAATTGTGTACTTCCCTCATCTTTCTAAGCAGGATGTTTCTCACTCAAAAGATTTATTTATTTTAAAAATAATTTTTTTTTTTTTAGAAGTAGCAATACTGCCTCTTATTTATGAGGCATCATAAATCATTCCGCTGTCAGCATGTCGTGTAGTAAGAAGAAAGCACTGAAATAGTCAATGTGTATCAAAATCCTTCTTTTTCTAGTGCTCAATTGTCACTGCTGTTGTGAAGTCAGGACAAGTCCCTAAACAGACCTTTTAACAGAAAATGCTTTACTTTTCCAGTAGCTACCACAAAGTATCACACAATTGTTCTGAGCACTCACAAGGTGACTATGACATGGCTGTTTTAAAAGGGCATTTTCAACCATGGAACAATGGAAAAAGGTTTATAATTTTAGGGTAATGTGTACCTGAGTTTATCTGAGTTTATCTGAGTTTCATTAATGTTGACTCTTTCAGAGCATCAAAGTATTTGAAAAATCCAAAATATGTATTTACTTAGACATTATATAACTTCACTGTGTACTTCAGGTATCTATTTCAAGTAAATAGCAGTGATAGTGCTCCCTCTAAATAGAAAACTTCTACAAATATAGCCCTCCAAAATTCAAACATAATAAGTTATACCAAATATTCCCAACAATTAAAAAAAGCTGGGGGAAGGAATGAAAACACACACACTCAGACACTCAGCCTGAGGGGGAACTACATTCCATTATGCACTCCTAAACTACATAGTATTTCCTTACAAGAAATAGATCGCTTCTTGCAAGTCTTCCCAAAAATACCAGTATTATAGCATTTTGGCTCATTTTAGAATTAAATCAGGTAAGTACACCTAAAGTATTTGCCTTGACATTGGAGTTTGTTAAGTGTACATTTTATGGGACAGCTGTCAGAAAAAAAGACTTCTATTTTAAAAAGTGAATCTTTAGAAAAATATTTCACCCCTGATACTGGAAATTATAAACTAAGAATGACTGGGGTTTACTTCTCCTATATGTGAAGGAGTTCCTCCTGCTTATTTAGTCTGACCATAAAGGCTGTGATCTGGCTGCTAAGCAGTGCCAAATGCAGTCTTTTGCTCCTGGAGGACTTCCATTGAATGAGACTACAGCATCCTTTCCTGTAATTTCCTTAAAAGTATTTACTAACCTTGTGCCAAGAGGTGCCAGTATCAAAGAGGTAAGTGGCAACATGCACCAATATCAAGGTGTATAAAGTCAATCCCCAGTGCTGAGTTATAAAACCTTTCTAATATACAGGATGAACAAACTGTTCTTTGAGATTACTATTGACACATTATTTTGAAAAAAAAGGATGATAGATCACTTCCATAATTATAGAGACACCTGACTTTTAATCAATAGCAGGCAAATTTTATCCAGACTAATGCTGAAGTTCCCATTCAATCATAAAAGCTGTCATTTCACTTGAAAATGACTATGGATTCCATGATAAATAAAGCATCATGGGGAAGATCTATTAAACCTCACAAATTCAAGAGGAGTGCCAAGAAAACAACACAAATCAATATTTGATATTTATCAGTTTGACAAAAAGCATTTGATAGAAGGTGCAGAAGAGGCTCTTGAACACTCATTGCTTGATACATTTTTTTCTTAAAAACACAGTCATATAATAACTCATCCTCAAATGTCATGTACAAAAAGAATACTTGAGAAGAAAATCCAAATGGCATGGCCTACTCTCAGCAGTGTCAGGTATGTCTGTGTTTTTGCCCTGTGTTTAATATCTTTTCAGTTTTGGCAAATGGCAGCGAGATCAGACCTCAGTGCCTCTACTGTCTATGATTCAGATGGCAGACTGTATGAACTTTGCAAAGGGCAAGTCAAAGCCAAACACTACAGCATCTATTAACAGTGTTTTGCTGATGACTGTGAAGTACAAATAGCTTATTTGTAGACACAGTGCTCTTAATCATTCCTCTGAAAGTGCAAAGCACTGAGCAATTTATTGGCCAAATCGTGACTGGCTTGTAAGTAGCAGGAGGGAGCCCCTAAGGCTAAATAAACCAGCTTTGTGAAGCTGAAAAGCTTTGTGATCCTGAATATAGCCAGGATCCATAAGCAAAGTTCTAGGTATAAAAGTTAAAGTTGATTAGAAGCCAAAGGTTTTATACAAATAACCTTCTCCTGCATCAATGTCCCCTTTGTCTTCCTACCAGTGTCCCAAGCTACATTTAAACCTCCTGTGGCTGCTTTAAAAAGAGAAAAGGACAAACAGAGATCCTCTTAGAATCATAGTATGTTTAGGTTGGAAAAGACCTCTAAGATCAGTCAGTATACCCATTAATATAACACTGCTGTATCCACCACTAAACTATGTCCCTAAGTGCCACATCCACATGTTTTTTAAACACTTCCAGGCGTGATGATTCCACCACTTCCTTGGGCAGCTTGTTCCAATGCCTGGCCAACCTTTTAGGAATTTTTCCTAATATCCAAGTTATATTCTCTTGTCTTGTCACTTGTTTTCTGGGAGAAGAGACCAGCCCCCACCTTGCTACAGCCTCCTTTTATGTGGTTGTAGAGCATAAGGTCATCCCTGAGCCTCCTTTTCTCCAGGCTAAAAAAGCCAGCTCCTTTAGCCACTCCTCATGACACCTCTTCCAAGTGAACAATGAAAGAGGGAAGTTTGGTGTGATGGATTCCAGCATCGGCCCCGACAACGACTTAGACATCTCATGCATTGGGACACGCCAAGATCCAACATAATGCAATGCTCTGCAGACAGCCAGTACTCATGACTCAGCTGCTGTGGTCAGCAGTCCACTTTTGCAGAGTGACAGAAATGTGAAGGATAGTCACTGCTGTTCCTATCATCAGTCTTTCTTCTTTCTCTTCAGGGTGTAGAGTGACCTACACTACTTCATACTTTAGATGACAATATGATGCAGTTGAATTAAAAGTGTCTAGTAAAGGCTGAGAGAACATGTAATATATGCACATGATGGTTTGATATAAATAGCCTGATGGTCTGATGAGGTTTCATATACTTAGGCCAGGAGATACACTTAAGCACTTAAGTTTAGTAGCTGCACAGCCCTACTCACTCCAGTGCAACCCCTCCATACCACAGCTTTGGTGCAGAGAAAGGACTGCAACATTGCAGTGTTGAGAGAAAAAAAACTCTGTTTGCCATATGGGCTTCCTGGAGTTCTCAGAGTCAGACACGGACAAAGATATTACCATTAAATTTCAGAATAATGTTAAAGAAATACTCTTATACATTTGATTTTTCATATAGACAGTATTTCAGTGGCTGACATATAAAACTGTGCAGATATTTTGAAAAACTATTAAATAAGATAGAATGCTTTCCATTACACAGCAAATGACCCCAAGACTGGAATCAGAGCCCAAACATGAGATGATTGTTCTGAAATAGACAGCATGAGAAACAGGTCATTCTGGCAGACAAATAAGCTGAACCTAAAAGGTGCTAGGAAATGTCAAGAAATCCTGGACAAGTTCAGGTGTGGCATCAGTGAAAGTTGTGCCATTGATTTCTTTTTATTCAGGATTTTTCCAGGGAATTTAGGGAGGAAGAATATTTTCTTAGAAGAAATGAGAATGCAAACAGCAAATGTAAACAAAACAAGTAAAAAAGCCAGGAAAAAATAAGAAAAACAGATGGTTCATTAACAGTATGGAATTAGGGCATTGTCTATAGCAGTTGCAGGTCGTGCTATTGATAGTTTTCTCTGAATTCCACTAATTTCTGATCTTCAAGTTTTTAGCGGAGTCAACATCTCAGTGAAAGTTTACCATTTACCTAAGTTTCTCACTTTGTCTAGTCTAGTTAACAAAAAGGCAAAAGATAAGGAAAATCCCATGGAATTTATCAGAGCGTGAATTTAGAGACTCAGAAATAGGACTCTTGTGACTGGGTTTCTCCCTCATTAGTTCCCCTCAGGCCTTTGTCAGTACAAAAGTGTCAGATTGGTGAGGCACTCCTAGAGTTAACTTGGAAAACAGTATACTTTGCAATTTAAAAACAATAAAAATAATAAAAAATTAGAGGTATAAATGATGACACAGAGTCATTAGAAAAGGAAACCTCTTTTCCAGAAACCTGAAAAAGTCTGGAGCTTAAAAAACCTCATTCTGCAATAGGCCAAAATTGTTTTTAAACCTAAATTCCAATTTCAATTAAATACACTAATTTTTCTTTCACTGTTTTCACGTTTAATTTCAAATATTATGAATTTTTATTGTAAAGGAATTACTAGAAATATTGTCTATTTTCAAAGCAAAAATATGAAACCTTTAAAATTTTTCTAAGACAAGTATTTGTTCTAAACCAAGGATTTCTCAAAACCAAGTGTTTTTGTAATTTAGTTTTAGTCTTTATGAGTCAGTGTTGTGTAAGACAGGTGCATAGCAAAATGTCTTGCCAGCTTCAGTTGGTCATGAAGGTTGCTTCCTAAGAAACCACTATGTTTACTGACTAAAGACTGGATGGATTCTCCTGTTCTTTCAATGTTGGAAAAAAAATTTCCTAGTGGTAAATAGGCTTGGCAATTTGTGTGTAGTAAAGAGTGGTAAAAATTCCATTTTCATCTCATACCAGCTCCAGTTACACAAGATCTCTGAAACATGGCAGTACTTCTTTAAACTGAGCATGAGCACAGGATTCTTTGCTGAGCTTAAACCCTGCAAATGGATCCAAAGGACAGGAATTTGTAAATACAGAAGCTTGACCTGTCCATCAGCCCAAAGCTCCACAGTTTCACTGAGACACAGCACATACCCTGTTTCAAAATGCTACATATTTCTGAAATAAATACCGACAATAGTAATCTTTGCATATTGTTGATTAGCAAACAATTAAGTGAATGTCTGAGGGATTAAATTTTTCCTTTCTGCTGTCTGACTCCTTTTAAGTTTTGCACTATTTTTCACTTTTTTCCTTTATCCATTGCAAATGGGAGAAAGTAATGAAAGAAGAAAATAAAGCACTTTTAATCTACCAGCAAGTTTCCAAGAATATAAGCAAGCCTTTTGTACAAGTTGAAGATAACCAACTGATTTTTAATTATACATATATCTCAAAGTAGTCACTTGGAAATAATCTTATTTTAATATGTTGCAAGCTTATGCATTGTGTATTTTTGCTGTACAGTGGGAAGATATCCTTTTCTTGATTTTGGCAAACACTTCACTGACTGAGCAGCCAACAGAAATCATGGTCAGAGTTCAAGCAGACATAGTGACAATACCATACTGACAAACCCTGCTTCCTTCTCCAAAACCATGTCACAGGAAGATCAATCACCTTGATGAAATGTTGCTTTTTATGAATAGCACAAGTTTCGTATAGAGCAAGCCTCTTTATCTGTCACTCTTGTAATTTACCACAGAGTATTTGGTAAATTTGTACTTTACCACAGAATAGTAATACTCACCTTCTGCAGAACAGTGAATCTGCAGTGAAAATTTTCCTTTGAAATTTCCTCTGAAGAAAGCATAACAAACTTTGTGCAACCGTAGCAACACTGGAAACGAATTTAGGGATAGGTTTGTTATTTGACACTCAAATGTTTTGGGATTGAAAATGAAGCAGATCTGCAGAATATAGATTTGAGATTGACTTCTGTCTTATCAGCATGTTTCTCTTTGGCATTTTGTCATGGCTTCCTCAGGCAGCCAGGACAGAATGTTCTTTTGCTACAAATGATATATTACATGTCACTCTAAGTATCCTTGTAAGAGCTTCTGTTGGAAGAATTTCCAGCAATATCTGCAGTTCTTCCATCTTCTCAAAGTCATTAATTGCCCATGACTTTCCAGTTCTCCAAGTTCCCTAGAAAGTGTAATATCAGCATATCTTGACGTTGAACTTCATAGAAAGACAAGAAGGTAGAGGGTCCTTCATCATTATTTGAGTAATCTCAGAGTGTGAATTATGGAGTGAATCTTGCATATTTGCTACCTCTTCTGCTATCCTGGCTTACAAAAATAAAATATTTATTGTAGCATAAAAAAAACAAATTAAACAAAGTAAAACTGAAGAGTATTTCAGTGTGCATTGTGAAAGAGCATTCCAGACTTTGGCTGAACGTTGGTTCACTGCCAATATGAAGAGAATGTTTTAAATAGACTTGGCAATTAGCTTGCACCTCGAATTGAAAAAATATTTGAGTAAAATAGGTCAAACAGAGGAACTCCAACTTTTAGGCAGAAGAAACCTGCCATAAGCAACATTCTGCTGGGTATAACAACTTTTCAGTAAATTCCATGGCCTGTAATACAAACTTCTATTGCTTTATTCTTTCATCCAAAAAGTGTGTATCTATATCAGACAAAGGAATAATTGATATCAAATAAACTGCCATATTTCCTATCTTATACACTACAAACTCAAATCTAAAAGCTCTAATGCTCAGTGGGCCAACTTGAAAACAGCCATTCTGCCTAGGGAGACCTATTTGAAAATTCCCAAGACAGTGCAGAGAGGGCTTTATTATTCTTCACTACTTTTATCATCTCTCTTTCCTGTGCAATTACCTCTTAGAAGAAACAGTGACGATTCTGTGCTGGCTTAAAATGAAGTGTGAAGTGAAGAGAAAATGTTGCTATGGCAAAAATCTATTAATTTTTTTTTTTTTTTTCTGACAGTACCAGGAGCAGATTAAATTTCATTCTTGGATAAAGAAAAGTCTTAATATCTCTTTTTACTTAAATCAACACATTAATTAAAAAGAATCACTTTGATGGTTAATTTGCAGCTACTTCAAATTATCAATTTTTCCTTTCTATCAAGTTTTTGGTGTGATGAACCTTGTTTAACACCTTAAAAGCATTTAGAGAAAATGTCTGTTAAAGTTCATTAAACTTTGGTGCTTCATAATTGTGAATCTCTTCACATTAATTGTTCCTTTCAGATGGATGATGTTCTACCTATGAATACAAGCCTTTGCAGTAATTTAACATTCATGATGCAAGATTTAATAATTATTATGCTTTTCACAACTGCAAAATTCATATTTTAATTAGACAATTCTGCTTGTATGTATCCCTCACAGTATTTAGTTAAAATATGAAAAGAGGAAGAAGACCTTACACATAACTAGCACCCATGTAATGACACGTCAGTTAGTTAATCTCGAGGTGCTTTGGGTAGAAAAATGCCTTGTTTTCACTATAAACACCACTGAAGTTTTCACGCTGAAATGCATGGTATATTTGGTATTAATCACTAAAAACAAACCAAGAAAATAATACTACATTTACAGCACCTAATGGGACTTCCATAGGCTTTATAATGCAAAGACAGTCACACAGAGCACTCGTAGTACGGAGCAACATTTTTTTGATAAATCCTTTCTTCAAAAGGCTTGTGAGAACAAGAAAAGCATGCATCTCATGGCATTTCATTACATTAAAGATATTTCTAAACTAGGCACTTTTTTCCAGACTTCCAAGTTCTTCAAGGTCTGAAAGCATGTGTAGCAAATTTTGAATAGAATTGCCAGTTGGCATACTTTCAGGTTTAACTTTGTTATTTTAATTTTACTATTTTTATATAATTTAAAATGCATTTATTTGAAATTTTACTAACATTTTTAGAAAAATTCTGTTTAGAGGCAAAACCACATTCAGCCACAACAACTGCATGTGGCTAAAAATATATTGGAATCGAGTTTTGAAAGAAACAAGCATATTAGCAGCCCAATGATGCACAGTATTATGTATTTAAAGTTTAAATTTTACAAAGACATCAAAGTAATTTAGATAATATCTATATAAGTCTTCTTTTCTGAAGCCTACTAAAAAAACCTATCATTTTACACTGAAGTGTCTCAAAATTCTTTTTTGAACTCTGGAAAAACTGAGCCAATACAAAACACCAGTGTCTTGGCATATTTACTACCAGATAGATAGATAAACATTTAAAAGTGATAACTGCAGATGTAAATAAAGGTGGAAAGAATTCTTAAACATTGGAATAGCTGCTCAGGGAGGTGGTAGAGGCACCATCTCTAGAGATGTTCAAGAAACCAGTGGATGTGGCACTTAGTGCTATGCTCTCGTTGATAAGGTGGTGATTGGTTAAAGATTCGACTTGGCGGTCTTTTCCAACCATAATGATTCTGGGATTCTGATCTCCTGATCATGCTGTATTCACATGCTGGTTAATGATAAAGCTGCATTACATTAAATTTCCAGAACTCTTTGTGTACTTTCTCTAATGTGAAACTAATCCAAATTCTTACCTTTGCTTCTAAAGGATTTCCGGAAGTCTGCTCTATGTCTTTGATTTTCTCTACCTTTACAAATATTGACAGTTACTTTTTCTTGTCTATCCAACCAAAGCGGAACTTAAATTAGCCTCTTCCATAACATTTCTTCACAGGTGGTGCTTCAGTGTCTCGGAGGATCAGCAGCACATTCATTCTCACTGCTCTGGCATGCACATACCCTGTGGTTGACCAAGGAAACTGGAAACTTTCCAGATAGCATCCCCCAGTGTAAACTGGATACAGAGTGGACAAGTGATGCCTAAGATTGCAAAAGGAAGTTAAAATCTTCACCTTTTAAAGGGATAATGAGGTCAGAGAATGGTGCATTTTATGGGAAAAACAGAAATCTTCAGAGCAATTGCTTTAAAATTATTAGGAAAGCTAATGGAGTAGAATATGTATGGGGATTTCATCCTGCTTATCAGCAGAGACAGTATGGTCACTTTGGGATTAAACCCTAATAATGAGTAAATACACAGAGCACATTAAGCAGGTATCTAATTATCGTTAGCTAGAAAAAAATGCCTTTTGCGGAGTGACAAATGTTAAAAAGCTGAATAGGAGAGATATTAATTTAGCGATCTGAAAGACAACAAGCAAGTTTGAAAGCTGCACATGCTTAGCCATGTAGACACAGCATCTGTTTAACCTAAGTAATACAACAGTAAAAGCATGTGTGACAAGGTGAGAAAAATCCATTCGGCAAGGGCTAGACCTATCCTGAGGAAGTTATTGGACAACATCCAAGGATAGCAAGTTAACAGCTTCACACTATTTTCCTCATGGTACAAAAGCAGTACAATAATTCATTAGACAGATGGTTTCAAAGCAGAATGATTAGAGGGGAGAGAGAGCAGCCCCTGTCTGAGCTCACAGGTTTGACTACGAGCCTGTAAAAGGACTGGCAAGAAGAGCTAGAGAGGATGGAAGCTATTTGCCAAAATTCAGGTAACAAACTTCTAAGAAAGTATGAAAACTACACAAGAGTCTTCTATCACTTGTTTGCAGCCAAAGCCAGTAACATATCTTCCCCATCACTAGCACTTGTATCTTTTTCTGTAAGCCAGATTTCATAAGGGAATTCATCAGGCTGGTAGATTCACCTAATCAGCTCTGAAACCACCTATTGATCCTACATTTTCAAGGCAAGCACTTTTTTCTCTCTGGCATATGACTGAAGATAGGTAAAGAAATCCTGGCAAGAAATTGCAGAGGCTGTTTACATACCGGAAACTATCTGGGAAGAAAATCAGAATTAACAGAGATTTTTTAAAAAAAATAAATATAGGAATCCATTTGACCTCATGGAAAAAATCCCAGTCCCAAGACCCACAAAAAAACATTTTTAAAAGATATGGAAAAGGATTTTTCAATTTTTTGCCTCCTGTCCCCCTAACTAGCAGAGAAATCCCTAATAAAAACAAGTCATAAATTGATGTTGGCTAACACTGGCCACTGGCTTTAACTAGTTGGTTGTCTCTTTCTTCTTACAAAGGAAGCAAAGCATATTGATCATGTTATTGATTAGATTATCATCTCTCCTAGAGGTAAAGTCTACATCATTACAAAAAAAGTTTAAAAACACTGACATGAATGTAACAAGAATATAGACAGAATGGAACAGAAAATCCTCCAAAAACTTAATGACTTCTTCGTAAAGCTTTGTTACTCAAAGATTATTCAGTGTAATATCCTTTGAGTGTATCATTTAATCTTTATTTTTTTCCTAGCTTTATGGCCAAGCAAAAGAGGTAGCTAATTTATGTACTGATTCAGGAAACAGAACACAAAGTGGGACACTAAGTTTTGCATATTTTTATTTGCTTGTCTGTTCTATCTTGCTCTTTCATGATGCTGGGGAAACACATGTGAGCTAAGATTTCAAGAAGAAATGTCAGTTTTGCAAAGTAAGTCCAGAAACCAAGAAAAGTTTGAGATTACTTAGAAGCTTCTTGAAGAGGTGAAGGAGCTTCTGAGATTGTTTTATAAAATGTACTAAGATCAAGACAAACTAAAGATTCAAAAGTCTTCTTCAGCGCTATTCTTAATAGGCTCCTTGGTGTTTGAAGTTAGGGCCATTCAGGATATAATCAGTTTTTCTGTTTACAAGCATTTTACATCACTGAGACCATCTCTCTAAATTAACCTGTCAAAAAAACCCCAAAAACAACAACAACGAGAGAGTCTCAGTAAATACCAAGGAGACATGATTTAACTCATAATTGTAAATGGTTGCATTAAAGGAAAAATGCCATAAACATGCAGCAGCACATTTAGCGGAATTTAGTAGTATTTCATAGAGTCATCGAATCTTTAGTGTTGGAAAGCCTTGCCAAAGCTGGGTAGACAGTATATTTTCTTGCTCGGTAAGGGACACTTACCCACCTGGACAGCACTGGGTACAGTGTTGCTGCAGCCCTCCCCACAAGTTGTAAAGAATTATGTTATGTAAACTCCGCCTCTGGGCTGATACTCAGTATTCAGGGATGCTCAGGTATTTCATAAGAAATAAAGGAAAAAACCCACAAAAGTGGGAACAAGAGAAAAGTCTTTCGTTTGAACAGGTAAGTCAGTGCACATGCTGGATGAGAAGCAGAAAGGTGTTTCTGTTTTGGCTGAGGCAGAACGAGGAAGGAAAAGCAAGGGAGTGAGTTTGCAGAGCCTAAGACAACAGGAAACCTATGGCCAAGTCTGCTGCTATAGTTTTTAGGATCACAAATTTGGACTTCATTCAGAGATCCCTTCTTAACTTGTATCCATTAAAATTCTGTGGTTTTAACTAGGCTTATCCCCAAATTAATACTGTACACAACAAACATTGCAAAAATATCGGCTATCTACCTTTTCACCTGATATAGCTTCTCCTTCCTTCCACCTTACCCAGCAATAGTAACAAAATTTGCAAATAAGGACAAAAGAATCAATCTAGGGGATGAAAGTAATGTCAATAATTTTTTTTTGGAATAAATTTTACTCTGAACAAAGCTCATTTTTCTCAGATGTTTAAGGTTAAAACTACAGTATAAGTAATATTGAATCAGATGTTAGAAAGCCATGCCAATCTGCAAAAGAAAATTAAAAAGTAAATCTAAAGCAATTTTAGAGGCTTTGGATTCTAAGATTAGAGGTAAGCCCTGATAGATATGGAAGGAAAACAGAAGGATTATTTCTTAATAAAAATCAATCCCTTGGAAACAAACAAAACCCCCACATATGACCACCCATATTTTCTACATCTTTCTCTGAATATTTAACCTTTTCATATGAGAATAAGACAGCACAGAGACACAAGTAAATTACTCAAGGCACCATGTGTCCTTTGATATGCTACTGCACATTGCAATTGATACTCACAGAAAATGTCAGACTGTTGAGGGCAATTTAGGAAATCTAAGGGAGAGTACTTGCTTCTTATCACACTTTCCTGTTCTCCTCAATATAAAACATAGTGAGACATCCGGATGTACCAGTTTTGGGGGTTTTTTTAATGTCAAAGATGGCAGCAGTGGAAAGCTGAGAAAAGGGGAACAGTTTGGAGAAGGGTCTTACCCATCAGAACTCCAAAACCCATTGTCCATTTAGCTTAGCTGCCGTGACTTCAGATGGCCTGACCAACATCAGCAACATTGTGCTATTAGACAAAAAGGTATTCTTCGTAACCAGAAAAAAGGGGGAAGAAGGGAACGAGAAAGAGAGTGCAACGAATGAGTGCAAGGGAAAAAAGGGGAAGAAGGGAATGAGAAAGAGAGCGCAACGAGCTAGTGCGGGGGAAAAAGGGGGAACAAGGAAGCGAGAAAGAGAGTGCAATGAAGGAGTGAGGGGGGAAAAGGAGGAAGAAGGGAACGAGAAAGAGCACAACGAACGAGTGCTGAAAAAAGGGGGAAAAAGGGAACGAGAGCGCAACGAAAGAGTGCAGGTAAAAACGGGAAGAAGGCAACGAGAAAGAGCGCAACGAACGAGTGCGGGGGAAAAAGGAGGAAGAAGGGAACGAGAAAGAGCGCAGCGATGAGTGAAGGGAAACAGGGGGAAGAAGGGAATGAGAAAGAGAGCGCAACAAATGAGTGCGGGGGAGAAAGGGAGAAGAAGTATTACAGCTGGTGATGGGGTCAGTGACTCTGACCCAGGAAGAGGTGACCGGTCCGGGGAGATGGTCCCAAAAGGAATCGCCTTCCCGAGGCCCGGTGTCTTCCCTCAGCTGCTGGCAGGAGGGCCCTTGCAGAGGCTGTCAGCTCTTTAGTGATTATCAGGTTGTGATTCCAGCTCAGCTCTGCAGGGCAGCCTCCAGGCCAAGCCAGACCAGAGCGAGAGACGAGAGGCTCGTGTGGCTGCTTCCGCACGAAGGTAGCTTTATTGTGGGTTCCCTCCAGCAAAGGGGAGAGCCAGGGACGAGAGCTCTCTCTCACAGGGGCAGAGGCCTTAGCTTTTATAGGGATACAGGGGATGGGTGAAGACCAATGGGTTACAAAGGATCTGCATAGCGTCTCCTAAAGGACTGTGGGTTTGTCTTTACTCGCCGTGACCAAAGAAGTGGTTGTCTTTCCAGGAAGTCCTGCTGGGCGATTGGGAAATCTCTTATCTCAGCAGAGATCCCTCCAGGGCAGGGGCTGGGCATACTCCACACCTTCTTCCCCCGTTTTTACCCGCACTCATTCGTTGCGCTCACTTTCTCGTTCCGTTCTTCCCCCATTTTCCCACGCACTCTGTCATTCCACACTCTTTCTCATGCCCTTCTTCCCCCTTTCTCCCCAGCACTCTTTCTTAGCGCTCTCTTCCTCGTTCCCTTCTTCCCCTTTTTTCCCTTGCAGTCGCTTGCTGCGCTCTCTTTCTCGTTCCCTTCTTCCCCCATTTTTACACGCACTGGTTCATTGCCCTCACTTTCTCGTTCCCTTCTTACCCCTTTTTCCCATGCACTCTTTCATTGTGCTCTCTTTCTCATTCCGTTCTTCCCCGTTTTCCCCCGCACTCATTTGTTGCACTCTCTTTCTCGTTCCCTTCTTCCCACTCCTTCACCCACACTCGTTCGTTGCACAATCCTTCTCGTTCCCGTCTTCCCCTTTTTCCCCGCGCTCATTTGTTGCACTCTCTTTCTCATTCCGTTCTTCTAACGTTTTCCCTTCACTCGTTCGTTGCACTTTCTCGTTGCACTCTGTTCCCCCTTTATCCCCCGCACTCGTTTGTTGCACTCTCTTTCTCCTTCCCTTCTTCCCTTTTTTCCCTTCACTCCTTCGTTGCGCTCTATTTCTCGTTCCCTTTGCCCCCCTTATTTCCTTCACTCGTTCGTTGCCCTTTTTTTCTCGTTCCCTTCTTCCCCCTTTTCCCTTCAATCATTCGTTGCTTTTTTCTCGTTCCCTTCTTCCCCATTTATCCCTTCACTCCTTCGTTGCTCTTTTTTTCTCATTCCCTTCTTCCCCTTCTTCCCTTCACTCGTTCATTGTGCTCTTTTTTCTCATTCCTTTCTTCCCCCAGCTTCACTCGTTCGTTGCTCTTTTTTTCTCGTTCCTTTTCTTTTACCTTTTTTTTCCCTTTTTCGTTAATTTCCATTAAATTGTTATTCTGACTTGGTGCCTCCCACTGGTTTGTTTTCAAACTAGTACACCTTCTTCACCTTCTTCACTCGTTCGTTGCTCTTTTTTTCTCGTTCCCTTCTTCCCCCTGCTTCACTCGTTCATTGCTCTTTTTTTCTCGTTCCCTTCTTCCCGTTTAATCCCTTCACTCGTTCGTTGCTCTTTTTTTCTCGTTCCCTTCTTCCCCCTGCTTCACTCGTTCATTGCTCTTTTTTCTCGTTCCTTTCTTCCCCCTTCCCTTCACTCGTTCGTTGCTCTTTCTTCTCGTTCCCTTCTTCCCCTTTTCCCTTCACTCGTTCGTTGCTCTTTTTTTCTCGTTCCCGTCTTGCCCCTTCTTCACTCGTTTGTTGCTCTTTTTTTCTCGTTCCCTTCTTTGTCCTTATCCCTTCACTCGTTCATTGCACTTTTTTTCTCGTTCCCTTCTTCCCCCTTTATCCATTCACTGGTTCATTGCTCTTTTTTTCTCGTTCCCTTCTTCCCCTTCTTCACTCGTTCGTTGCTCTTTTTTTCTCGTTCCCTTCTTCCCCCTTTATCCCTTCAGTCGTTCGTTGCTCTTTTTTCTCGTTCCCTCCTTCCCCCTTTTTTCCCTTCACTCTTTCGTTGCTCTTTTTTTCTCGTTCCCTTCTTCCCCTTTCACTTCACTCGTTCGTTGCTCTTTTTTCTCGTTCCCTTCTTCCCCCTTATCCCTTCACTCGTTTGTTGCTCTTTTTTTCTCGTTACCTCTTCCCCCAGCTTCACTCGTTCATTGCTCTTTTTTCTCATTCCTTTCTTCCCCCAGCTTCACGCGTTTGTTGCTCTTTTTTTCTCGTTCCCTTCATCCCCTTCATCCCTTCACTCGTTCATTGCTCTTTTTTTCTCGTTCCCTCCTTCCCCCTTTTTTCTCTTCACTCTTTCGTTGCTCTTTTTTTCTCATTCCCTTCTTCCCCCTTCTTCACGCTTTCGTTGCTCTTTTTTCTCGTTCCCTTCTTCCCACTTTATCCCTTCACTCATTCGTTGCTCTTTTTTTCTCGTTCCCTTCTTCCCTCTTCATTTGTTCACTTGTTCGTTTTTTTTCACGTTCCCTTCTTCCCGTTCAATCCCTTCACTCGTTTGTTGCCATTTTTTTCTCGTTCCCTTTTTCCCCCTTTAGCCCTTCACTTGTTCATTGGTCATTTTTCTCATTCCTTTCTTCCCCCAGCTTCACTCGTTCGTTGCTCTTTTTTTCTCGTTCCCTTCTTCCCCTTCTTCACTGTTCGTTGCTCTTTTTTTCTCGTTCCCTTCTTCCCCTTTTTTCACCTGAACTCGTTCATTGCGCTCTCTTTCTCGTTCCCTTCTTCCCACTTTTTCCCACGCACCCTTTCGTTGCGCTCTCTCCTTCCCCTTTCTTGATTTTTATTTGCACTCGTTCATTGCGCTCTTTCTCGTTCCCTTCTTCCCCCTTTTACCCCGCACTCGTTCGTTGTGCTCTCTTTCTCGTTCCCTTCTTCCCCCTTTTTCCCTGCACTCCTTCGTTGAGCTTTCTCGTTCCCTTCTTCCTTTATTCCCCCGCACTCGTTCATTGCGCTTTCTCGTTCCCTTCTTCCTTTTTTTCCGCTCCACTCTTTCTTTGCGCTTACTTTCTCCTTTCCTTCTTCCTTTATTTCCCCCCTCACTCGTTCGTTGCGCTTTCTCCTTCTCTACTTTCCTCTTTTTGCGCGCACTCGTTCGTCGCGCTCTCTTTCTCGTTCCCCCTTTCCCGTTTTTTTATTTGCACTGGTTCGTTGCAATCTCTTTCTCGTTCCTTTCCTCCCCCTTTTTCCCACGCACTCATTCCTTGCACTCTTTCTCGTTCCCTTCTTCCTTTATTTTCCCCGCACTCATTCATTGTGCTCTTTCTCGTTCCCTTCTTCCCCCGTTTTTCCCTGCACTCGTTCGTTCCGCTCTTTTTCTCTTTCCCTTCTTCCCCATTTTTCCCGTGAACTCCTTCGTCGCCTTCTCTTACTCGTTCCAACTTTTCCGCTTTTTCTTCGCACTCGTCCATTGCAATCTCTTTCTCCTTCCCGTCTCCCCCCTTTTTCCCCGCATTAGTTCGTTGCGCTCTCTTTCTCGTTCCCCCCTTTCCTGCTTTTTATTTGCACTCGTTCGTTGCGCTCTTTCTCGCTCCCTACTTTCACCTTTTTGATCGCACTCCTTCGTTGCGCTCTCTTTATCGTTCCCTTCTTCCCCATTTTTGGGCTGCACTCTTTCATTGCGCTCTTTCTCATTCCCCCTTTTCCGCTTTTTATTTCCAGTCGTTACTTGCACTCTCTTTCTTGTTCCCTTCCTTCCGCGTTTTCCGCCGCACTCAGTCGTTTTGCTCTTTTTTTCTTTCTCTTCTTCCTTTTTTCTCCTGCACTCCTTCGTTGCGCTCTCTTTCTCATTCCCTTCTTCCTTTATTCCCCCGCACTCATTTGTTGCGCTCTTTTTCTCGTTCCCTTCTTCCCCCTTTTTCCCTGCACTCGTTCCTTGCGGTCTTTTTCTCATTCCCCCTTTCCCGCTTTTTATTTGCACTCGTTCGTTGTGCTCTCTTTCTCGTTCCCTTCTTCCTTTATTCCCCTGCACTCGTTCGTTGCGCTATGTTTCTCATTCCCTTCTTTCCCGATCTTCCTCGCACAGGTTCATTGCGCTCTTTTTCTCATTCCCTTCTTCCCCTTTTTCCCCCGCACTCGTTCATTGCCCTCTTTGACTCGTTCCCTTCTTCCCCCTTGTTCCCGTGAACTCGTTCCTTGCGCTTTCTCGTTCCCTTCTTCCCCCTTTTTCCCTCACACTCGTTTGTTGCGCTCTCTCTCTCGTTCCCACTTTCCTGCTTTTTATATGCACTCGTTCATTGCAATCTCTTTCTCCTTCCCTCTCCTCCGTTTTTCCCCGCATTAGCTCGTTGTGCTCTTTTTCTCGTTCCTTTCTTCCGCATTTTTCTCACGCACTCGTTTGTTGTGCTCTCTTTCTCGTTCCCTTCTTCCCCCGTTTTCTCACACACTCGTTCGTAATTGTAGTTAATATCTATGTAATTTCCTGTGGAGCCACCGGTTGTGTAAACCGGTTCTGCAAGTAGAAAAGTAGAGTAGAGTAGAGTAGAGACTAGACAAGATAGAGTTTTTTTAGTCTCGAAAAGGGGGGAAATGATGCCATGAAGATTTTTGCTTTTTCTTTTTTACCCCTGTTACACCTTTTTACAGCTTCTGTATTCCTAGTGCTTTTTGCCTACATTCTTGGACTTGTTTGTTAAGCTAAGAGACTAAACATTTTAGAAGCTTCGTAGCTAGGGATCAGTGTGCCCCAGACCCCAAGGTCCTCTCCAGAACATATTCTGTAAACCAAGATAGAACCATCCAGGGGAAGGTTCCTTGGGGAGGGGGCCTCACTTGAACCTCTCATTGGGGAATCTTTGATAGATATGCTAATTAGTAAAGCCTATAATGTTATACCCAATGTTGGGGGGGACACACGAGAGGAGAAAGACAGAGACACAGGGAAAGACTCGGTGGGGTACATTTCGATGCACATGACCTGGACGCGTACACCTAAGCATCCTTAAGAATAAATACCAAGGTAAAATCCCTTTTCCCCTTCTAACCGTGTATGCCTCTTGATTTTAAGACCAGAAAAAGGCATCAGCATAGCATCTCCTAAAGGACTGTGGGTCTGCCTTTTCTTGCCGTGACCAAGGAAGTGGTTGTCTTTCCAGGGAGTCCCTCTGGGCGATTCCTCAATCTCCTTATCTCAGCAGAGAAAGTGCAACGAAGGAGTCCAGAGGAAAAGGGGGGAGAAGGCAAGGAGAAAGAGAGTGCAACGAACGAGTGCAGGTGAAAATGGGGGAAGAAGGGAACGAGAAAGCGAGTGCAACGAACGAGTGCAGGGGAGAAAGTTGGAAGACGGGAACGAGAAAGAGAGCGCAACGAACGAGTGCGGGGGAAAAAAGGGGAAGAAGGGAATGAGAAAGAGAGCGCAATGAATGGGTCTGGAGGACAAAGGGGGAAGAAGGGAACGAGAAAGAGTGCAAAAAATGAGTGTGGGGGAAAATGGGGGAAGAAGGGAACGAGAAAGGGAGCGCAACGAACGAGTGCAGGTAAAAACGGGGGAAGAAGGGAACAAGAAAGAGAGCCCAACGAACAAGTGTGGGGGAGAAAGGGAGAAGAAGAGAACGAGAGCGCAACAAACGAGTGCGGGGGAAAAAGGGGAAGAAGGGAACGAGAAAAAGAGCGCAACGAACGAGTTCGGGGAAAATGGGGGAAGAAGGGAACGAGAAAGCAAAATGAACGAGTGCGTGGGAAAAAGGGGTAGAAGGGAACGAGAGAGCGCAACGAACGAGTGCGGGGGAAAAAGGGGGAAGAAGGGAACGAGAAAGAGAGCACAATAAACGACTGCAATTAAAACGGGGAAAGAATTGAACGAGAAAGAGAGTGCAATGAACGATTGCGGGGGAAAACGGGGGAAGAAGGGAACGAGAAAGAAAGCGCAATGAAAGAGTGCGGGGAAAAAGAAGGAAGCATGGAACTAGAAAGGCAGTACTCTGAATATAGATTTCACCGCACAGAAACAGAAGTAAATTACTCAAGGCACCATGTGTCCTTTGATATGCTACTGCACATTGCAATTGATACTCACAGAAAATGTCAGACTGTTGAGGGCAATTTAGGAAATCTAAGGGAGAGTACTTGCTTCTCATGACACTTTCCTGTTCTCCTCAATATAAAACATAGTGAGACATCCAGATGTACCAGTTATTGGGTTTTTTTTAATGTCAAAAGAAGATGGCAGCAGTGGAAAGCTGAATAAAGGGTTACAGTTTGGAGAAGGGTCTTGCCCATCAGAACTCCACAACCCATTGTCCATTTAGCTTAGCTGCCGTGATTTCAGATGGCCTGACCAACATCAGCAACATTGTGCTATTAGACAAAAAGGGATTCTTCTTACCCAGGAAGAATCAAGACTCGTAAATCCATTTTTATGAGAAGAGTTTTTCTTCACCTATCTATTAAGTAAATATCTTGTACTACTGTGTATAGTCATTTATTTCATAATCAGATGGATATTTTACTGTATATAATGTAAATTCACCAAAGATTAAACTTGAAAAAAGCTTGATTTGGTATCTTGATGCACTGTTTATCTAGATTTTATTCATGAGTGTCCCTCTCTCTTTGTACAAATTCCTTTCTTTTGCCAGACACATAGCAGCATTCACAGGAGATGCTCTTCAACCAATTAAGAACAGAAATTCCTTAGCCTATCACTCATAAAAATGTTAATTAAAATTAGTAGTAACTGAGGATGAGCTAATTAATGCCAGATAAAGTACATTCAGTAAGGTTCTCCACATGCTTAGATTGATCTTTTTGACCAACAACAGATGCACAGGAAGCCAGAAGGTCAGTGGTCAGATGCATAGCAGTTGTTAAAGGAGCAGCTGTCAAGGTCCACTGATCATGCCATTTTGGAGAGCTACAAAATCTCTCCCAAGAGAATGAAGTGTTGAAAATAGGACTGCAAGTAGGGGCACAGTGCAGCCTGTGACTTAAATCTGGAAGTCAGAACTGTAACTCGACAGCTGGTACACCAGCCTGTGCACCCGCCATGCCTGCCTGTGGAGAGCTCCTTTACAGCCTCTTGGCCTTACAACATGTCAGGCGTGTGGTCCTACTTCAGGAGGGACTGAAAGTTTCTCCAGAGGCTTTCTGGGCATTCATTAAAGGGGAAGTTTTAATATAAATTACTTCTGATGAAGAAAAAAACAAAAAAGGAGAAAACTGAGGTTGATTGAGGAGTGGGAGAGTGAAAGGTAATCAAATGTGCTGGGCAGTAATATAAACAGATTTCTACTCACTGCATGTGAATACTGCCAGCACTTCATGCTTCTGGTGGTGATGGTCTGTCATGACTGCATGGATTCCTGGCTGTCTTTCAGCAAATGGTAGGACACCTCAGAAAAATAGCATTATAACAACAACACCAACAAGAAAAAAACTGCACACCCCCACACAAAACAAACAAACAAACAAACTCCCAACGAAAAAAACAAAGAGAAGAAATTTTCCTTTAAAAACAATAAGCAAAATCTGCATTCATTTACCATGGAAGGTTATATCACCATTACCCATATCACTCTAAATCAGTCTCCAACAATCCCTCTGTTGATACTATCTATATACAGCTACACTTTTCAAGAAACATAAATATTCAGGGTAGTGAAGGTACATTCCCTATTGCATCATGATTCCAGCATAAGTGATCCAATAAAACACAATTCAAGAATATGGTTAAATAATATGTTGTTATGCTGATTTTGGCAGGGGTAGACTTAATCTTCTTCACAGTGGCTAATATGGGGCTGTGTTTTCTGGATTTGCACCGAACACAGTAGTAATAATATAGAAAAGTTTTTGTTATTTCTGAACAAGGCTTACAGAGAGCCAAGCCCTTTTCTGGTTTTTTGTACTTCGATGCTGTCAAGGAATTTGGGAGTGCATGGAAGGTTGGGAGGTGACACAGCCATGACAGGTGACCCCAACTGACCAAAGGGATATTCCAGACCATATGGCATCATGCTCAATGTATAAAGTGGGGAAGAAGGATGAAGGGGAGTGACATTTGGAGTGATGTTGTTTGTCTTCCCTAGTCACCATTACATGTGATGGGGCCCTGCTCTGCTGGAGAAAGCTGAACACCTGCCTGCCCAGGGGAAGCAGTGAATGGATTCCTTGTTTTGCTTTGCGTGCGTGGCTTTTGCTTTCCCTATTAAACTGTTTCTATCTCAACTCACAAGTTTTCCAGCTTTTACCCTTCTGATTCTCTCCCTGATCCCACTGGTGGGGGACTGAGCGAACAGCTGTGTGGGGCTTGGTAAATGGCTGGGGTTAAACCACAACAGTCGTAAAAAACATTCAAGGATAAAGCTGTAGTTTCAGCATCATGTAAAACCTTTCTGAGTGCTGACAAATAGGAAGGTCCCACTGACCCACCTCTGCTTTTCCCCAGCTTTCTTCTCTCTGTAGCTTACACAGTTTAAAGATCAAGTGAAGCAACACATTCAGCTGACTAAAATCCAACATTTCTTTCTGTTCTGATAAAATTGATTATTGTATTTCTTGATCTAAGCCTATGCAACCTTATGAAAAAGAAAAGTGAGAGACATGGAAGAACTACCTTTGTGGAACTTTGTCATAGGTTAGCAAGCATAGTCCCGGAAGGGATGTCCTTGCTAAGGGCTGCTTACAGCTTCCTCCGAGACCTGATAGAACCTATCAGCTGGCCAGTTTGAATATGGACAATTCTCTAAGCCACTTAAAGTTGTGACCGCCTCTGTGATCCACATTTAAGAATAGACAGACTCCCTCTCCAAGCTCTCCCTCGTTTCCGGTGCTGGGACAGGTGGCTGCGGGGCCCGTGTAGGGGTCAGCGGGCCTGGCCCAGGCCCTGCTCGGGCCAGGCCGGGCCAGGCCACGGCCATCCTGGAGTCGATGGACCTGTTCCAGCCATGCAACCCCTCCCCCACTGCCTTGCCGTGGGCAGCCGGAGCGGCTCGGCTCTCCCCCCTCTCCACTGCGATAAGAAACATTCAACATTCCAGCTGCAAAGCTGCAAGGCCGAGGTGAGATTAACCCTTTTATTGCTGTGAAGAGCTGAAAACCTGAAGGAAGAGAGAAAGGAGATGCTTAAAGCTGAAATTCTGTTGTGAAGCTATGATATATCAGACTATACCGTTGGAATTTCATGAAGATATGGGAGGTGGAGTGTTCAACTCGTAAGCAAAAGCACCTGCGCTGAGATAGGCAGATGCTGACGCAGCTGTAATTTCATGAGAAGTTTGGACAGGGAGAGATGGACCAGATGAGGACTTTTGCTCCAAATGGGAAAAGAGAAAATCTCAGTGCCTAGAGATGTACCAGATGAGGACTTTTGCTCCAAATGGGAAAGGAGAAAACCTCAGTCCCTAGAGATGCTCCCAGAGATAGTCCTAATGATGAAGATGAGGAAGACCCTTTGCTCCCAGGGAAGGAGAAGGGCCTCTGGTTTTTGTTTTGGAACGGCTCAACCTTAAAATTGTACCCCAGAAAACTTCAAGAGTGGACCCTCGAAAGCAGTTGCGGGAAAAGCTGCAAGTCAGGGGAAGGGACTCACATCGCGAGCAGAGAGACTCCTCTTCCTAAATGGACTGAACAATATTTGGAAGTGGGCGGCTGTCTCGTTGTGATACTGTCTTCATAGCACGAGCAAGAAGAGACTTCTCTTTCTAAATGGACTGAACAAGCTTCTTATGGAAGTGGTAAACAGACTGAACATCTTAAGGGTTGTCTTTTTACATTGTCAGTGGGAGAAGGGAGGAAGGTGGGGGGAGGAGGAGAGTTCTGAAGTTGGTATAATTTTTTTTTCCTTCTTTTAGGTCTGTTAATAAACTTCTTTATATTCATTCAAGTTTGGTGCCTGCTTTGCATTTCTCCTAATTCTTATCTCACAGAAGATAAACAGTAATGAGTACTTTGGGCCAAACCACTACAAACTTGAACAAACTTAAATCTCCTTAAAGCAATCAGAAGACTTCAGCATTACAATATAATTTCTAGAAATGTTAGTGGGGTTTTGACATTTGAATTTATTGTAGAATTGTTTGTGTATGTGTAGTGACACTATGTTAAAACATATACTGCAGATATATTTCAAAAGACTATGCAGCCTTCTACCTATTTACAAATCACGATATTTACATTAGTTCAAGTAAATAAAATATAATTTGGCCCATGATGAGTCTAATTGACATTCTTTATAATTATATATGAAACTGTAGCTCAAAACAGCAGGAATGAATATAGAGAAATATGCAGCTGAAGGATTTTAGACAGTGAAATATCAATCTGTATAAATATTCTTGTAGAGAATCCACAGCAGCATTCACTCTCTGAACAGTTTAGGTGGAAGCAGAAATCATGGCAAACACACCATAGATTTTAATCTTCCAATGCATTTATGATCCAAATTTGGAAGAGCCAGGAAGTCTTTGTTTTTTCAGTCTGAGATTTCAGGAGCAGAGCTAAAAGGGATTTTTTCTCATTAAAGGAAATTAATCAAATTTTGACATGAAAATGTACATTTAATAATTTTTTGTTGCATGTGAAAAATTCCCCAGGAAGGAAATGGAAAAGGAAAGGTTAAAAAAAATTGAACTCACACGGGGAAACATCTTCTTAGATTGAACAGAAAACTGTTTTCAAATGAAAAATTACAACCAACTGTAAAAATAGTGTAAAATCCTTCATTAAGGTAAGAGCTAGAAAGAAAGTACTGTTTGGACAAACCTAGAATAAAAGTTCACTTCACTTCTCTCTGAAAGTCAGATTAATATAAAGCTTTTAATACCAGTCTAGCTTTAGCAGCAGTCAAATACTTTTCAAAAATTGACACATTTATGTCAAAAGAAAGTAAATTATTTTTGCTATTGGCTGGTCCATTCCTGTCAAAATCCAACTAGCTTTCCATTTCCCTTCATCCTTGGAACGTCATTTCTGCAGTTGTCAAAAGCAGAGCTTGATGGAAAGAATGAAGTTACTGGAGTACAAAGCACACCTTTTAAAAAAGAGAGAAAAAAATCACAAAAACCATACCCACACACAGACACAGAAATCTAAACTTTTAGATGTTCACAAAAGCATTATGTAATACTGTAAAAAATAATCATCTTCAAGAAAAACATTTAGGAATTTCAATGAAATCTCTGTTGTTAAAAAATCAATGATTAAAAGAGTGATGAAGAGAATAACAAATTAATGGTGAATCAAAACCAAAGGGAATTTCCTTTACCTGTCAGAACTGTATTTTGTATTGTCTAATAAGTCTTCCTCTCTTGGGTTGGCCAAGAGAATTGTTAAGAAAAAAAAATGGACCCATCATTCTTCTTTTACTCACTTCCAATAGAGCTACCAGTGCCTTCATTAAAAAGTTGGTAGAATATGATACTCTATTAGCACAGCTATAGCCAGGTCTGGGGATGGAGACAGTAAGACTTAATCCTAATAACTGACACGTAACTGGAGTCTCCTGCAGGCAAATTATGAATAAAAACATGCACTAAATGCGTTATTACTGAATGTGTACTACTACTAAAAATAGCTAAAACCTTGACATGCACAAAGCTACTTCCTTTGTATCACAAAAGACATAGGATAATGGAAACAATTTACAGCTTGTACAAGAAACAAATTTATTACTTATTTCATGCCATCTTCTATGTCATTAGCAATTATTAATAATTGTTTTTATTATTATTGTTACTGTTATTTTATTTAGGAAAAAACCTTCCAGTGGAATAAAATACTTTGCCTTTAAACATATTGGCAACATTATTTTAAGTGGCCTTGTAGTATCTGGCCTTTTTTAGCAGCCCCAAACTTGAGTGGCATCATACACAGAACTGGATTTGAGCCCTTTCCACAGGAGTTTGCACTGAATTGTGTCACACTAAACTAAACTAGTGCATGCCTAGCCTGGGATCTTCTTCAAGAGCCCAAATATCCCCACAGCAACATTACCTCTAAACATCTTTGTCTGAGAGACGTACCTTATGTCAGAGTTTTTTCACAGGTATTAAAAATCAGAATCTCTCCACTCTGAGTCAGAATACAGTTCAACAGCTTCCTCATATCTGACTGACCAGAAGCCTCAGCCCTGTCCCCCATTCACACTCCCTTTAGCTGATCTGTTTTGAAGTCTTTAAAAAAGAATCACTAGATCCCCAATAAGGCTAGCTCTGTTTTCCCTAAAAGGACCAGCAATTTCATAGCAAATATGAAGTCACCTTAAACAGCCTAAAGGGAAGAGAAACTTATGAGTTCAGACCAGTATTGTATAATTTGACAGTTCAAATTAATATACACCAGTTACCCTTAGATAAAATGCAACAAGTTAAAATAAGAAATCACTGCAGCACTCCACAGTAAACTGCAATGCAACATGACACAAAGGTGAGAATCCTTTCTTCACAAGAAAAAAGGCTTTGAGATATATAAACAGTCTCCTAGCTGCAAAGGTGTCAAGTTTGTTACCTACTGCTGTTTTCTGAACATGATAAATAGCTTGCTGTGCACAGGATTGAGATATAATTCCACTTCCCATGGCAAAACGCAGGCATCCTTATCCTTCTAGCATATATCTGGCCTCCACACATTGCTGTTTTCAATATCCTCTAAATCCTAAGAGGTCTGAGCTAAGAACATGCTAGGTAAACAAATACAATTCTTTCCCAAAGGGACAATCAAGGAAATGGTTGCAAAGTATCTTCAGTTCCAGTGACTTGCTGTATGCTAATAATCTTTTAATCCCCTCTCACACCTACCTCCTGGTTTTCAATACCATATTAAGATCTTTCATTTGGGTCAGTGAAAGAAATATAGCAGAGGTGATCTATTAAAATGGAACAGAAAAGGACATCAAGTTAAAGGAAAAGCAAGAATCCGCTTTGCTTTTCTTTATAAAG
Organism: Corvus cornix cornix; assembly: GCF_000738735.6. Lineage (NCBI taxonomy): Eukaryota > Metazoa > Chordata > Aves > Passeriformes > Corvidae > Corvus > Corvus cornix. The sequence goes on along the minus strand of NC_046333.1, from coordinate 95,652,584 downwards.
GAAATGAATGATTCTCAAAACAAACACATAATTTAAAACACTAGGTAAAATAGTGTAATTATTCATTAAGATCCCCACCACATGTTCAAGATCTTAGATAAATATTAAGTTTTATAACTGAAACCAATGCAAGAAGTCATCAGTGGTGACCACATAACTTCAAAACAAATAGGAGAGAAGCAAATTAAATCCTTCTAAACATTCTCAGAAGCTGCAAAGTTGAATTGATTTAATTAGTCTGATTGAGTATAATAAGCAGAGGAAGGTGTTAGATTCTTTTAACAATACCAGAAAACACTGCCTTCTGACTTGTAACAGCTTTTTCATGCTTTCTGATCAGGAACTGATTTCTAGCTACAAATCATAAACTACCATATCAGCACTTAAGAACAGCACACGAAGTACCTAAAATGAAGTCCAATCAGAGTTTGCCTGTATAAATCTGAGAAAATCATTCTCGTCCCATGTGTCCAAGAGATCTTTGGAAGCTGCTTCCTTTCCTGGTAAATCATCAGAGCCACTAGTGTCTCTTCCTGGAAATGCTGCCACCTTGCTAGAGGGACACACATCTCGGTGTTTGCTTCCCAGCCACTGCCATGAGGAGTTAATAAACTGCATGACAACACTACAAAATCCCCTATCTGCACACACATTTTAAAAAGGTCCCTTCCAACCCAAAGCTATTCTATAATTCTGTGATTCTACAGATGGGCTCAACAGCTCTGTGTTTTAAAAGTGCCATCATCAGTCAGTTTATCCATAAGACCAGAAGGAAGGGGAGCCTTCTTCCCCAAAAGCCCAGAAATCTAAGCAGTTGCTCAGAGTGCAGCTTCTGTGCCAGCATTGAAAGAAGAATTTAAGTCACAGCTTTTATTTGCAAGATGAAGCCATTTATCCCGAAGTATTTGCTTTCTCCCAGATTTGCTTGCATCTACAATGAAAATCCAACACTTTGCTTTCATAGTCAAAGGAACTGGATAGATGATTAATTTGGATAACAACTAACAAAATTATTGTCCTTTAAAAAAAAAATAACCAACAATAATAAGGCATGTCAAAAGAAAGCAGGAAAACTCATAACAAAAGATCCTGTTCATTGAAATTATTTCTTTCTAGTCTACTAAGCCTCAACTACATATATAATAAAACCCAGCACTGCTACAAAATTCCCTAGCACAACATAAATGACAGCACTGCTAGCTGCAAAGGCCAGTGCAGACTATGCTGAAGGGCTTTTTTGGTATCTCATTAAACCCCATCTTATAAATACACTACTTTTTTTCATCCACCAGTTGGTCTCACAGTATTAATTCAGACTTTTTAAATTATGGGAAGTAAAAAGCAGTGGTATAAAAGCATACTACTCATTTCAGGCTTCAGTTTGTTTTTCTTCATCTTTTTAAAAAGAGAGTCCATTTCCAGTACACACATATGAGAGCATTCATAAGAGAGCCGAGAGAGAAAAAAGTGGAGAGAGAAGGCATGTAGAAGGGCTACCCTAAAGCAGGATTTTCCTTTGACCCATTTGCTGCATTGGCCTTGCTAAGTGCATGCAACTGATGGTTGATCATTCCATAACTTGTGAAAAAAAAAAAAAAATCTCTTAAATCACAGAAGTATCTGAGACATTAAATTGAATCCTGTCAGTTTATAAATAAATGTGTCATAGAGATGCATAAAATGGACTTTTAACCAACAGTGAAATTAATTATTACTGCACTCAGCACAAGAGAAATAAAATTATACCCACTGGCAATCATTCACACATCCCCGTAAGTCAAAATATTTTTAATATTTTTTCTAAAGTTAATTCTGTTATCAAGTAACATCTTATATTTGGTTGGTCTATTAGAGAAAATATGGCAAGAAAATTCTGGGAATTATTTTTAAGGTAAGCTCAAATTAAAGTTAGGGCAAAGGAGAAGATGGATTCTATTAAACTGTGATAGTAAGTAGGGATCAAGGACTTTTTCTTTTTTCAACAAAATACAGTTCTGTGGATCTTCTCAGGCTGTGTAGTGTTACAGGGCTCAGAGAAAACTGTTTCTGATTATTTGAAAAAAAGTAGTTTGCTATGCCACAGTTTGAGTTTACCTGGTATACAGCATGTGAGAAGGATTCTTCTCTTTAGTTCTCACCATGTTTTTGGAGTATTACTAAATTTTGCTTTTGCATGACCCATGCATCTTAATAGGGTCCTCTAAGGAATTAGATACTGGAAATGAGCAGACAACTCCTAATAAGAACACACCCGGCAGTGTTGGAGTAGGAACCATGAGAAAATGGATCAGGTTGTGTAGGAAGCCCTACCACTTTTCCTCACAGTCTCTTCTTTTGCAGAAACCTGCCTGTGACAGACTGTCTTCTCCTCCTCCTCCTCTTCCACACCTGGCAGAAGGGAACGATGTAAAGAACACAATGTTGCTGTTGATACCATTAACACCACTGCTCCATCAGATGTAGATACACGTGTTTGCATTATGCAGTTTACAGAAAGAACCAATTACTCTGGATCTGTACAAACCACTTTCAGACAGTGAAATGAAAAGATTGAATTAAGGCAGCTCAAAGAAGAAAGTGCCTTAACAAAGCTTGTTGAAAAAAATGCCTTCTGAAGCTTGTAAATAGCCTACTACATTCTCAAAAACAAATTTCCTGATCTTCAGTTTCCTTCTAGGTTATTTAAAAAGATATTCTAACATAGGTTTCACTTTAAAGAGCAAGCACAAACACACACAAAATACAAAATTGTACAAATTTTCTCTTTCTTGTTTAAAAAATATGGAAGAGTACTCAATAACTTCATTCTTCTTCTTCTTATTATTTTCCTTCACAAATCTTGCCACAAAATGAATGTAGAAATGGAGCTCACTGCTTTTCCCTGCATTTTTTCGTTTTGGCAGGTGAGATGCTGAGCCAGGGGTTAGCCCAGAGGTCCGGCTGCATCTCGCTGAGAGGCAGCTCAGTGCCCGCCAGCTGTAGAGGACGAGCTCCTCTCCCTAGGGAGTTAGCCCCAAGATTTGATGACTGCCGCATCGGCAGAGACAAAGAAGCAGGAGGGGGTCCTTTGTGTAGGTTCCACAAGCTCAGTTTATTCCCAGAAGTACTGAAGGCACCAGGGACAAAGAACCAGGAGTATGAGAGGGTCCAGAGGTTTTATACTCAGGGAAAATAGGGCGGAGTTGAGGGGAATGGCCAATGAGAAAAAGCAAAGGGGGTGGGAACAACAACAGAGCAACCAATAGGAGTAACATGTAGGAGGGGTTTACAACAGGAGGCCAATGGGATGTCGAGTAGGGGAGAACTTTCTAGAATTTATGCATAAGCAAACAGGGTTTACATATTCAGAATCTAATACATAAAACAGGGAAGGAAATCACGAACCAACCAACATTAAATTAGGAGTGCAAAGGCTTGTGGGCCCTCACCGTAACTAAGAGATGCTACACATCAGTACCTCACCACCAGGAGTCAGGATGCTGTGTGTCAGTGGTCATGGCTATAGCTGCATGCGCAGCAACAGGCAGGCTAGAATTTGAAATGGATTCCAAGGCTAAGCCAATTTCAGAAAAAAAAAATAACTGCAATAAAACTTGAAGAGTTTTATGCTGATGTAACTTCCTGTAATTGACTTCATATGGGATCAGGCAAGAGTCTGTATTTGCAAAGTGACTGTAGTAAGAGGGCAGTAAGGTAAGATCACCACCTTCAGAAGTCACAAAGAGTCTCATTGGCTTGACTGTGTCACAAAACCACAAACTCCAGCTATGTATGGAAGCTGGGAAGGAAGCACATGAGCCATTTCCTCACAAAAAGTAAAAGCGCAGAGAAGATGAGGACTGGTGCTCAGTAAAACTTGCCCTGATCTAGCAGGGAACTTAAAAGTACTTCTAGGTTCACCAGTCTAGAGCTAAAAATACCAAAAGTATCTCTTTATTCTCTTTGTGTCTCTCAACAAATCACAGCTTTACAACAGGAACATAACTAGCCTGTAGAATTTGATTTTTTTTTTTTTTTAAGGGTACTTTTTAAAATATAATAAATCGTGGAATAGCAATATCTATATCTCAGGATAGACTTTTCATCTGTAAATACTGTCTTTAGAAGCTAATTCACTTATCAATACATAATGCCTTAATAACTTATAAAAAAGCATGGCATAGACTGGTGATAAGTGACTTTCAGCAAATCTCCCAGTGCCTGAGATAAGCTTCAGATGCACATTTGCCAATCCCAGTCCAGAGCTTTATCAAGAAAGCGCACTTGCTTAGTGCTACTTTGAAAATTATACTGACATCAAGGAACATGCTCATTGGGCCTAAACTGCAACAGTATTGATGAAGGCTGATACATTTCATGTTTTCCAGCTACTTCTCTGGCATTACCTACTCTCTTGATATTTGAGTTCTCTTGTCCAAATAATCAGCAGACCTTCTACAGTAAGCCCTCACAATAAACAGCTTTCTTACTGCTCCTGTAGCTTTGTTACTGTGATCATCAGTACAAGAACTACTTTTTTCTGAATGGCCCAGGACACTAACATGAGGCAAAAGTATATGATCATCATTACAACAGGCATGCTGCCTCTTTACATATGGAGGTAAAGAGGGGAGGAGGGAGAGAGAGACATTGATCTTCAGGAGTTTGTTGACTTGGTTCCATGAATCCTGGTTGTCATACATGAACTCCCTAATTAGCTTGGTCTTTGCATGTTAAGTGTTTTGATTAGTTAATTTTGGGTTACACAACTTTAATTGAGTGTTAATGTTCACCCATCAGTCCAGGTACAAATGTCAAGTTCTGCTATTAGTGTTTTCACTTGTTCAAAGCAATTTATCTGCACCAGTTCCAGTTAAAATCCCCTAGTTAAAAGTGTCCCAGTTAAAATTCCCTTTCCAACTTTAAAAAGAGTTGTTTTTTCTCATGTTCTCTGTCTACTTTTGCAAGTGTTTTAAGATGTGTTGGATGTATTTTAATATTTATTTTAAGGGTTTCTACTTTGCTCAGAACCAGCTCCGAACCCCAGTTTCTAACAGCCAACAGCCAGTTGTAGACCTTTAGCCGTTGGTCTGTAAGTAAGCTCCATGGCAACCTGAATCTTAATAAGGACATGTTACCACTCTTACTCCAGCTGCTACTACCCCCCTGACAACGACGAGCTATTGGTAGACAGATAATCTGTCAAAAGGGAAGCACCAATCACTTAGGACCAAAGGGGTGTGCCATGGGCGGTCCGTGGGCGGACTGGGGCGGAGCAAAGGTACTATAAAATAGTGAGTCAGCCTCAGAGCAGGGGCAGACCACTGCAGATTTAGTTGTTGTAGTGGGCGGCAGTGCTGGGCACTTAAGCCTTACTCCTATTTAGGAGCCTTCAATAATTTTTCTCTGACTTTTGGGTTAGCTAAAAGTCAGCCCAGCACTGCAGGTTTTCCACCGGAGGTCCAGTGCTGTCTAAGCCCAAAGATCTCTAATCCCTGCATTCCCGGAAATACCTCTTGAGCCACTAGGATCCCAAATTTTGATATTTTCCTGATTTTTATAATTTTTCAATTTTTCTGTTTTAATAAACTATTTTAATTTTTCTAAGAATTGTCTCATTCCTCACACTGGTAGTTATATGTACTGAAATTCTCCAAGGAGCTGAACAGAGCTCGTACATTATTTTTCTTCTTAAAAAGCAGTGCTTTTTGCACCCCATTCCTTTAATGCATTCATCTAAATAAATCCTCTTGATGAAGTAAAATTATCCTCTTCCTTTTCCTCCAGTGAAATAAAACAGAAAATCGGCAGTACTTGTCCCATTACAGTAAGAGCACAGGCATTATTTAACTGCTATTGGTAGAACTGTACTGTATTCTACCTGTCTTTTCATTTCTACAGTCAAAGCTAACACAAAGCCTTCTCCAGCTTTTCAGGAGTAATTTTATTTCAAAAACTGAAGGAATAGCTACCTCATAAATCATTTTTTCTTTAGTACCTTCCATTTATCAACTGGCATCGCCCAGCTATGAAAAAACATTTACGCAAACATTGAACATTTTCTTTCCTGTTCTCAGAGAAGTAAAAGAAAAACAAAAGATACATTTAAGAAATAATTCTTAACAGTACACAGCATTTAGGATCTTCAACTCTTCCAGTTTTCTTTACTACAGAAACATTTACTACACAAAAGTTTAACTTGACTGAAGCTTCTGCTTCTGCAAGGAAAATCCACAACATAGAAAAAAAAGCCAACTTATTGCAGAAAAATACTTTTTTGTCTTTTTGTTTTTAAGTCAAAATTTTAATCACATCATCTATTACAGTTCTTCCTGGAGTGTCACTCAGCAGTTGCCACTATGATCTCTGAACATCAGTATCTGTATATAAGATAGCATTCTTGCTTGATGAGGCCATGCTTCTGCCTTGCCATTCAAAGGGATCCACTGTAAAGTGACCTCCAATTTAATTGGATTAGCCTGCAAAAATATCACTCAGCCCATCCTTTTAACCTTCTTACTAGCAAATTCATAACTAAGTAGATTCATTTTAAAGAGGAAACCTCTCACAAAGATCTACAGGCTGAGAAAACAAGGGACTCAGTAGCCCAGTGTAAGGCATCAGTAACGACGTAGGCACTGCTACTGAAAGACTGGATTAACTGAATTATTTTTCCCTGTATTTACCAAATCCAGAAACTGATACATCCCACAGATGCATATTCCTAGGGAAAATGTGAAATGTCAAGGCTTTACCACTTTACCAGAGCAGATAATTAAGTAATTAAAACAATTAAACTTTGACAGAGCACCAGCGACCCCCAGGTGAATTAAAGTCCTGAATTATGAAAGCATAAATAAGGGAAGAGGGAAGACTTTGGCACATATGTAGGACAGATTAAGTACAGTTGTAGGATTGGTTTTACAATTTATGCACTTATCTTCCAGATGTGCTTAGCTGTCCACAACTTTTATTGTCAAACTGCTTATTTAGATGTCAGGGCAAACTCATCTAGGTATGTTTTCTCTCTGAAAAAACAGTGAATTAAAAAGCAGGGTATTTAGTAATCTGTTCTCTCAACCTTTTACATCACATGAAAGGGCTGAAACAGTAAAAGGATGTCTTAACAGATCTGCATCCATCTCAGTAAAATACATCCGTCAGTCGAGGCACCTGGGAAAGGGAATGTCAAAGGGGCCCTTTGCAAGGAACATACGCAAATCATCAATCACTAAATTATGCCAGATGCTTATAACCTCCACTACGCCTTTTGTTGGGGACTGTCTGCTCATCAGTAACTGCTCACGTGCTACATGCAGAAACACCCTATTTGCTAAATAAGGAATATGAGCAACACAACCATCACAGCATGAAGTTCAGAAATAATTTTTTCTCTTACTATTAGGGCAGGCTTGCTTTATTTAGTTGTTTGGGGGTAAGGAATTTGGTTTATAATACATTGGACTGCCTGCTGTGATGAACCAACTCCAGGTAGAATGAGCTGGCCCTGGGGACTGGATGCGTTATGTAGATGTGAAGCAGGAACAGCAGCACAATCACAGAGTGCAGTGACGATAGGTAACATGTAATTCCCAGCAGCTGGCAGTTGTGAACACTTCAACTACCAGATTTGTTGCAAGTGAGAGTGTGTGAACATATCTTATGCTGCAATATTTTTTAGGTGGAAAGTCGCCTTAAAAAAGAAGAGAGAACAGGGAAAATGTTATGAGAAGAGAGACCCACCAAAAATACAAAACATGTCACATACAGGAGATTTCACACTTTTGTTTCTCAAAAGCACCTCTAATATTCTTCTACTCTGAAATTGTTAATAACACTTCACTTCATTGCCTTTACCAAATGGAAAGATATACCCTACAGAAGATAAGATTAAAGACTATCAACTACTTGTTTTTAAAATGAATTAAACCATTTTTATAATAAAAATATAGTAAGAAAGCAATTTGTCAAATAATTGAAATACTAAATATGCAATGAAAAGCCTAATTATAATCTCACAGCAAATTAAATACAATCCATATGTTAAAGTTGTTGTTTACTTAAACAAGAATTTTTAGAATTTTACAGCTTTGAGTCAAACCCTATATTGATATGGTTTAACATATAGTACTTAATTTAAAAAATAATCTAAATTAGCTGATGACACAAAATGGGTAGAGAGTATAAAAGATTATAGGGTAAGGAACAAACCTTTCAGAATGGTTTCTGTAGATTAACCATGTGGATGGATAAGTAACTCTTGGAGTTCAGAGAAGAGAACAGAGCAGTGTCGATGTAATGAACAGAAGTAGGTGGATGGTTCCAGTTCGAATCAGAACATCTCCCACTTCATCAAGGCTGCTGAAAATGATTCATTCTATGGTACATTTTACATGCCATGAACATTCTGTAGGTTTTCTTTCCTGCTTGTCAAAGCCATGTGCATAGTCAGAGGTGGGAAAGAAAATGTCCTTTTGATTATGTCCCAGCATCCTTGGTTTTCATTAAAAAAAAAGAAAAAACACAGAAATAAACATAAGTTTGGAAACAAGGAAGAATAGGGAAACTCGAGCCTAAATTGGGTTCAAGTGAATAGAAAAGAAAATACAAATGGAATTGGGAAAAATAGATTTGGAGGGAATGGGGGGGGGGAGGAGGGGAGGGGGAAACAAGAAAGGAAAGTCCAAAAAGCAGTATTACTGAGAACACTTACTTTGAGTTTATATATCAATCCTTAATTAATATCTAGGTATTTAGTTGCATTATACCTTAGTGAACATTCTTCTAGAGGTTTCCATGGGAGAACAGACCATCATCCATTCCTCAGAAATAGCTAGAAGAAATAAAAAAAATCAACCCTCCACTATAACTTCTCCGAATCTGTGCAGCTCCTGAAAAGACAAGTTTTCTCTGCATTATACTATTATTTTACTAACAATACCATTAATGCTCCAAGACAGATCATTAGTTTAAAAGAGCGTAGAAAAGAGATTGAAAGCACAAGCTGGTAATTCATAGCTCCATGAAAGAGACCTTTCTGAACTTGTAATGACCACTGACAGTACTGAACTATAACCCAGTTATATGACTGAACTGACCATATTTTGCCTCTCATTAAACCTCCCGTTATACTTAAAAACATACTGAAATCAATTTTCACTAAAGTAGGAACCTAAACGTGTTTAATTCTGAGCACATGCTCTGCTAAATGCTGCAGAACAAACCCCCATATCCTGTGTAGTAAAGCAGGTTAAGTAGAGTTAAGAGCTTTTTCAGACTGTTGTCTTCCACCATGCATCTCTGTTGAATGACTTATGAATATGAGAGTTTGATTAGTACTTTCCAGGTCCACCCTGTATTGCTAACAAAGTTATCCTAAGATTGATGCAGAAGGCTACTGGTGTTCTTTTGGAATAACTGCAAAAATGAATTTTCAGGAAAAATTTATTCTCTGTTAATATTTAGTTGTCTTACAAACGAAGCAGGAAGAAAAGAGGAATTGGAATGGAAAATCAAAATGTGGCTAGTGGCTATGGCCAACGGCAGCTGACAGTGGAAAACAAAATGGAATCCTAGGGATTTAATCTAGTCCACCTGGCAGACTTTGCTTTGAATATGAAGACCAGGTGAAAAAACAGGAACACTCTGATTATTAATTCATAACTAAGTCTTTACACATTATAACAATCAAAGAATCAGTGCCAAGGAATGGCACTTGAATTTGGGAGAGTAGGGTGTAAGGGAAGAGACTCAGAAAGACATAAGAAAAGAGACACAGAGAAGAAATGTAGATGGTAAATAGAGTAATAAAGTTCAACTACAAATATGGTCACTGACATTGAAAGTTATGGAGATTAATTTACCAATTCAAGACTTAAGCAGATATCATTCCCTATATTTACAGCTTTGAGAAAACTGGAGTGGATAAATATGAGCAGCAGTCACTGCAGTCTTCTAACAGAGAGCAAGTCTTCTATTCATCAGAGCAAGAAAGCCATGTCATTACTTAGTAGAATAAAACATAGAGGTAGTACATCAAGTAATTTGCAGTAAAAAAACCCCAAACACTAACAATATAATAATATGCAGGGATATACATTTTTGTCGCAATCCGACTAAACTACTGTTTTTAGCAGAAAAACAACAGATGAAGCATTTTAATGGCCAGATCAACCAAAAGATAATTCTCAGTTTTGCTTTCTTCCTCTTTATCCAATACTGATAATGTGCACAAGCTACTCCTTAGCGTTTTATAAATTAAAATGTAGCCTCTCTTTCTATGCATGCATATGACTTCAGTATGTATCTAATTTTGTCTTTTGTGGACTCCTCACACCTACTGTAGCCAAAAAAAATTCCAGTCCACAGGCCAATTTTACAGTTGGGTCTAAATTTATTTACAAGATAAAAAATCCACACTCTTAATCTAAAACATATGGTTTCTGCTTATCACTTCTCCATTTTCCTTTCTTTTTTTTTCCTCAACTCTGTCAATTTAGAGGCCTCAAACTCCACAAACATTTTGCATAAATCAAATTAACTGATTTGATTTAGCTATCTACCTAACATTAATCTTTACAGAAATCACTTTTTTAAGGATTGATCTGATCCTCTGACAGGTACCTGTAAAGCTTCCTGGAAAGGCTCTTTCATACACACAAGTATGTTTCACTTGTGATTTTTCAATATTTTCAGACTACCATTCATGTCTTCCCAACTTTCTGAAAAGTGTACTCTGTGGGGTACTTAATGACAACTAGATAGAAATATGAAACACCATCAATAGCCAGAAGGGAAAGCTGATAATTTAAAGTATGATTTTTTTTTTTCTTCTTTTTAATTTTACACTCTCCAGGTGAAAGGGCACTTTCTACCACAAAGCTAAATAACTTACGCATTTTTGAGCTTTCTCCAGGGCAGGCTTAAACCTCTGGCAGTAAATCTGAAAAGAACTAAGAAGTTTTGCAAACTTCACTGTCTTTTAAATGCAAAGTATCTTCTTTGATGTATCCTACCTGAGACACAGCAGGATATTTGTTTTCTAAAGGACTGGTATCAAAATGAAACCTACTACAAAAAAACTCTCCTTACATGAAGAAGATAAGAAAGAGTAAACAACATATAAAAGACAGGAGTTGCATTAGTAATATATTTCTGGAAGGCTTTGGCATATTCCAGGGAAAAAAAATAAGGATACATCTTGGGAGAGAGAGAGGAGGTAATAACCCCAGGGAGGGGGTGGGTACATTTGGTATATACAAATATACACACAATAAATAAACAAAACCCAAATATCCTCTCCAGTCAACATGTATCCTTTTAGTCAGTGTTGGCTCTGATGACTTTTAGCTGGTGATAACCTCAACAGAAAGTTTTACAGTAGCTAATGCAGCTAAGTCTCCAACTGTAAAATCAGTGGCAGCTCTTCCCTTGGTGTCTTGGGGTGACTTTATGATGTGTATCCCATATCACTGCCTATGCCCAGAAATTAACTTTGTGCCTTTCTATGCCTCTAAACTGAGCCTGAGAGGGGGAAGGAAAAACTGAGCAAAACTTTCTCAAAGCAGTTTGCAGCTTGTTCAAGGTCACACAGAGATAGCAACTTTTTTTTTCCCCAGCTGCAGCAGGGGAGCGAGGAAGCACCCGGCTTGCTGCTTTCCAGTCAGCTTTTGCCCAGTGGTTCAGCTTCTTTTTCTCTGGAGAGAGACTGAGAGTTGAACTTTGCTTTTCCTTCCTTGGAATTTCAGATTTTCTTCCTTTTCTACTGGACTGCTTCAACCTCAGAGCACATCAGGAGGACTTCCCACTGGGCACAGAGGGCCTGGCCCTGGGCCAAGCCCCAGCTCTGAGGAGACCAAAGGGAGGACTCTAACACTTTCCCAGGTTTTTTCTCCACAGGGAGAGATTTTATTATTTAGCATTATTTTCCTTTTCCTGTGTGTTTGTTAAATAAATAGTTTTTATCTCCTTCAGTTTCCTTTGAGGAAAATTTATTTTTCCTGAACCTGGTGGGGGAGTGCCTTCTCTCAGAGGATGTATTTCTAAATTTGGCCAAACTGGAACACTTGGGAAGATCCATTCCTACCAGAACTCAATAACCCATGGTAAAATTTTCGAGGCTTTTTTTCCCTCTCGCATTAGGGAAGGATCCCAATGTGCTACCAAGCCTGGCAGTCCAAGACACAAGCACAAGAAGCATTCTGTGCCTGCACAATGGCCCTCAGTAGGGAGTTCCCTGACTGCCTACATGGCCACAGAGAGTGACAAGTGACAGCTCAGGATAAGCATGAGCAGGGGAGTTTAAGAGAAAATGAAAAGGTTATTCACAGGCTAACAGTTAATGCTTCTGCTTCCGATGGGTACCAAGTCAGTATTTCCAGCTCATTCTTTTTATTTTTACAATGAGTAACCTATACTGATCTTATCCTATGTCATGTTGTTATCTTAGAACTCTGTTGCACATGACTACTACAAAATTTTCTCTTGAGATATCCATCAGCTAAAAGCATTACAGACAACACGGGTTAACAGGATCCTTCATGATAAGGGAGGATATAGGGCTAAAGGTACTTAATATCTCTGCTTCATTTCCCTTCATTAGTTAGTCAAATTTCACTTGATAGAGGATAGGTAATTTCTTAGTCATGTCTTCCTGTGTTAAGCACAATAGAGAGAACTTGGTATTTCCAAACACTGTGCTGAGAAGCTCATGATAAAAAGAAAGTATACAGCAGGAGAAGAAAGGATTTGGGAGAGCAGCCATGTTTATGCAATTTTTGTGCCATGGATTAAACATATTTTCCTGCTACATTTTTTGGAAACCTTGTATTTAGTTCTTGAACACTAAAGAAACAGAAGATGCCAAAAATTTTACATACCATTTGCAGAAAGCTGAAAAACTTGCACTTTTCCATCTGAGAGCAGCTATCACCAGCTTTTTGAAGCAGTGCAAGCATTTTTAATATAAGGTTAGACCTTAAAACCATTTAAAATATAGATATTATCTAAAACATTTTCACTTTCATTAAGTTTTATTAATGTAGGGAATAAATAACCAGACTTTCAGTGTATAGAAATCCATTGGCTTGTCCAGGATCTTTTATAAAGAGATTTTTCTGGTTGGCTGGCAACTCCCTTGGAAACTGTACTTTTACACTGTGTAAAATGAGATGCAATAAACCAAGCACTCAAGATAACATCTACCTACTGCAGCAGGATAGGGACAATAACAAATACAGCTTTTGTTATGATTGCAGGCTATTTTTCTCTGAAGGGTTCTCTCTCAGAGCACAAGATAAGTAGATTGTAAGAATAAGTAAGGATCACAAACAAAAGTTTCCATCTTTAGAGCTCCTGTTCCTTTTTAAAAATTAGAAAGCAAAAGTGAATAAAGAGAAACTGGAAGAATTTATGTACAGTTCCTGTAACTTTGTGCCCTTTTGAAAAACAGATCCCATTCTAGCATCTGCCAAAAAAGATCCTGGGTGGTGCTAAGCAAAGCACCTAGGCTGATTTCACTTTTCTCCACTGGTAATTAACAGTGCACTCTTCACAGCTGACCTATCTCTAGAAAGTCATCCCCAGCTACAGCATACTGTTGGTTGATTTTGTGAACTCACTGTGAAGAGTTCCTGTGATTTGTAAGAAAGAAGTTTAGACAGTTCTAGTTGGTGATTTTCAAGGGCACAGCAAGGCTCCTTAGAGAGCTTTGGCAATATTATTAGCTGTGTTTCTGTGCTCAGTCTCATGCAAGAGACACCTGAAATAATTCTCCCACCTGATGGGAACAGAAGTAAACTGTAGTACTCAAAGCAATCTTGCTGTCACAGAAGACTCAGCTTCACCCCTTCATCATCAGTATCAGCCAGTAGAATAAAAGCTGTCACTATATGTATATGACTATATGTATACTCTGGAAACTCTTCTGTGTTTGTCACAGAATATCCTGAGTTGGAAGGGACCCACAGTGATCATTACCTGACCTGTGTTAAAAACTCCTGTGCTTGGAACTTTTGGATGAGGCAGCTGAAAACAGATCTCTTATCTGGTAGCTAGGCAAGATTCAAAATGCTGAGAATTAGTCTTTCTTAAGTGCAATATATGTTCTGCTTGATAATGAAGAGTCCATGTGCTCCTTAGAACATGTAGTGCTGTCTGTTCATCTCACTACCCTCAGCTGCAGAAGAGGCTTATGTAGAAAAACACCACCAATTCAAAAGCACCATTCAAAGGTTTGAAATGTGAAAGTTCAAAAAATTAAGTCAAAACACAACAATGCAGACAGATTGGTAACAACACTCAGACTACATGAGGATGCACCAAGATGTTTAAACAGCGCTGTACATCTGTATGAATTCTACTGTTGGAATATGTAGCAACAGCTTATGGAAACAACTGGCCTTTAAGCTCAGTGATAGCTATAAATGCAGCTCCTTCTATGCTGTACGTAAGCTTGGGATGAGACTGGAAGAGATACAGGTAGACAAGTCTTAACTACCCACTTTTCTTCTCAGTTAGAGAAGTCCAATCCCATCAGTCACTTCTCCTCTTGAAACCACTCCACAAGCCTTTACAACACTCCAACATAGCAGGAAGTTTCCCCGGGGGGGAAGAAATAAAAATAGTTTTCTACATAACAAACTGAAATAACTCATGAAAGGATTTAACAAGTTAAAAAAGAAAAAAGAAAATCAGCTTAGCTTCTTGTGAAAACACAGTCTAAGCTTCCATGTATCTCAGTTTCTTCTCAGTACAACAGGAATATTCATAACATTGTACCTCAGAGGAGTTTGTTGGAAATGTATTCAAATACATGCCTCAGAAGCACTGAGAAAAGTATGATGCACAATACTGAGTACTGCAGCAAAGTCCATGAGGAAATTAATAATTCCACCTTCAGTGCATCTTCTTGTAATTTGAAATAAATAAAATATAAGGCCAAATACTGAATGAAGAAGATAAAAGTGAAAAATTAAATAGCTGGTCATGAATGGTGAGCACCATCCATCCTGTATGCTAAACAACTCACTGATCCTATTAAGTTAACAAACCAAAAAACAAAACCCAGATAAGACTAATTAAAACTTACATTAAAACCCAATTGTACTCACTGTTTTTCTAAAGAAAATATGAAAAGACAGCAGTGGATAAATTCTGCAAATGGTGCCAAAGCTCACTGTAAAGCTAGTAATGCTAAGAACACTATAGCTGGTGATGCTCAAACTGGCCAGCCTAGAAGCTACATAAGATGGGCTTAGCTGAAAAATATGCACTTCAGGACTCCCAAAATACAAAGCTGGGCACTGTGAAATGAACAATGTTACAGGTATAGAGTCCAGTCGTAGAGATCTACAGTACAGATGTAATACAATGGAGTGGTATATGATGCAATCAGATTGAGCATAATGCTACAAAACCAACAGAAAACCAGTCCCCAGTATAAGGCTGTAGCTGAGAGGCTAAACATGAGGTTTTGGTGTGTAAACAAGGGAGATACAGCAAGGACATGACACTGCAAAGGATGACATAGAGCAGGGGGATGACATTGCATGAGAACAATGTATTACTGACCTGGTGCTTCTCTGTCTCTGAAAAATACTGCTATTATTCAGCAATAAAGAGCAAATTTTTTGGGTTCTCCCCACCAGCAAAAGACTTTTATGAGCTTCTGCAGCTGAGCCCTCTCACCTCTGCCAAAGAAACTGGTGCTCCCAGGTATAAGGTTCCTGTTTATCTGCTGTGAATGCCATCAGAACAGAAGACTGACTCAGAGTGATTAGTTACTGTTGGTGCTTTGCTTGCTACATCAAGGTTGACTCTGGGTAGTTGGTTGGCAAAACCAAAATTTAAACTAAAAGAAAGGCAGTTTTTAAACTCAGAAATATTCAGCAAGTGGTGGTTAAAGTCTTTTGATGTGTGATCCCACTGCAACAGGAATGTTAGAACCTGACAGGCTCTACAGAAAGCAAATAAGCAATGACAGATGATAGCAAAGTGTCCAGGGAAAGAAGTGACTGAAGAGCATCTTCTCTATCCTCTCAAGGTTTTCATCTGCAGGGTCTGGAAATTTCTTTGTTTCTGGATGCACATTTGTGATAATGTACTGTTTGGACTTTCTCTTTTTTTCCTGGGCAGTCTCACTGGTATATCCTTATTTTTCCTGTTTACCAAAAACTAGAAGTCATTTATTTCTGCCAGTCTATGCTGACTTGCACAAGAGTAAGAAATACTTGTTCCACTTATATTTTGAGCATAAAAAGATAAATATTTCCCAGATTATATAAATTCTACCAGGTGCCATTAGAAGCAGATTATGTATTTTGGTTCCAAATGTATCAACAAAAACAAATCAAGGACAATTTGCACTCTAGAGGGACGTATAACAGATAAATTATTCATTGAAAAGGGATGTTGAACTATAGAAAAAGTGGTTGAACCAATTACAAAAAAATAACCCTATGTCAAATGCTATTTTATATTGCTGCAGCAAGGAAATTTCAGCAAGATATAAAAACTCTTTACTGAGCTAAGCTAATTCAGTTGACCAATAGAAGAAAAAAGAAAGAAAATATTAAATCCATTAAATCCTATATCAATACTATGCTAGAAATCATTTTGCAGGCAGCCTTTTATTTTTTTCAGAAAATAAGCAGGTGGAATGTAAGAATGTTGACCTGGATGAAATTCCCACTCAGAAACACTGCAGCTATGAGAAATTACCTGTCAAAGGAATAAGAAAAAGATGTGTTTTGCCATTTAGAATCTCTGTGTTTTGGAAGCAGAAGAAACATTCAAGCTGGACAGTTTCACTCTTTGCATCAGTCTGAGCTTGACTGAACTGACTAAATCTTGTTTTGAGATGTTTGTTTGCTGCTTGCATGTTGACCTATATGTTATTTTTCACTTTTTACAGCTCAGATGCTTTTATTTGAAGTATTAAGCTCAGAGAAAAGTTCTGACAATTACTATATCAGCTTAAAACATCTTGCACACTCAGATTTTTCTTTCATGGATAAAAGCACAAATTTTAAAAAATAAATGAAATTAACAGCTTCTTGAACTCTTGAGGAACTCTGACGATCAGAGTAGTGTTGTTTCCAGTACTATTATTATGCAAAAAGACTGAGATAGTAAATCCAATGTGCATCCTAGTAAAAGGCTCCAGATTCTGCAAAGTGCTTAAATATCCCAAAGTGTGATCCTATCGGAAAAAGTTCTTTAGAAGCTCTAGAGAAATCAGACTGAGTTGAATGACACAAATAGAACAAGTGACTGGAGAAGCTGAAGCAAATAAAGACGCCACGTCTGACAAGGTGACAATATACAGAAGAACACGTTGCACACAGAAAAGCACATACCCCAGAAAGCCAGAAATGCATTTTCAAACACACACACACACACACACACACACAAACACACCAGTGTCTTTCTGGAAACAGAGTGAACAGAAGGACACCAGCTCACTCATGTTTTCATGGTCTGACATGGAATCTCTGCTGTCATTGCTATATAAGTGTATGTGTCAAACATACCATTTAAAAAATGCCTGTATCACAAACAATCTGTTGTCAATTAAAAAATTAAATAACACAATGTACATCTCACTGAGGCCCTTTTGCCTCCAAGCCGGATCTATAGTCTGGACTGTCCTGAATCCAGTAAGATAACTGAATGATGCAAGTAGGATTTTACCAAAAACATCTTATTTTCAAAGAACGTAGAGAAACCCTTGTTTCCTTAAGCAATGAAAGACCTAGGAAATAACCCTACCTGGCATTTTCAATGATGCCTTTCAGCCAACACAACTCTCTGCATCACTCACGACTGTTTCTTTCTGGCCTGCCACCTTGCAGGTAGGATTTCTGCTCAGGCATTCACCAGTTGCTCCACCTGTTGAACCCCTTTGGTGACATATTTGGAGGGTCTGACTGGGGAGCTGTGGGGAATGGCTGCCAGAGGATCAGGGCAATTGTGGCCATGGGCCAGGAAATGGCCAACAATTAAAGCCAGGGAGGGTGGAATTTGGTGACTGATCTGATATGTCCCTTACACCTGTCAAAATGACAGGCATCTCAGAAAATGATTTATTTTTATATTTCTTTTAAATAAATATATGGATAGATATATTATATATTATCTATAGATAATAGATAACACTTTGGTCATTCAAATATTTACCCAGAATGGTAAAGTTTGGTTTCATGACCTGCTCATTTTACATCTCTTAGAAAAAAGTTACCACCACCCACCAGCCCATCAGTTTAAGCTAGGTGAATTCACTTTCCATTTTGAACTAGGTCTCTCACAACGAGAAAAAAAGTAAGAAAAACAGACAAAAAAAGGAAGAGGAATAGGCCTAGCAGAAAAAAAGTAGAATGAATAAACCAAGTCCATGGTCTCTTAGTTGGGACACCAAGTAGGACATCAACATAGGATGAGGAAACCCAGATTCTGATTCATGCTTACAGAGCAATCTCCATAAATGATTGTGAAAGCAGAACTGGTAGACAAGATTCCCCACCCTCACTCCCCACAAAGTAAGGGTCCTAACTGCTGGACTACACAGCCTTTCCTACTCTCCTCCTTTGATCATCAGATAAAACACGTCACTTGGCAGAATGGTTGTATTGCCTGTCTTGACAGAAAGAAGGAAGGTCTGCTCTATCCTTTCAAAACTAATGCCAAAGTGCATCTGTCTTAGGATGGCTTTTAGTCTCCATACCTCGAAGCAGATAAATTTGTGACATCTGGACAGAAAGGAACTTTGAGACATACTCTTGTGCTTTGCATTTTCTCTAGCTTTTAGCCCAGCATTCAGGATTTTCTAATTTTTTTTCTGAGCTTTTCAAATACCACAGTGCTGTCTGAGAATCTGGGTTCACAGAAGCACAGAATGGGTAAGGTTGGAAGGGACCGCAGTGGGTCATCTGGTCTAATTTCCCTGCTCAAGCAGGGTCATCCTAGAGCACAGGATTGCATCCATTTGGTTCTTGAATATCTCCAGTGAGGGAGACTCCACAACATCTCTGAAAAATCTGTTCCAGTGCATTGTCACCCACACAATAAAGTCCTTCCTCATATTCAGGTGGAAATTCCTGTGTATCAGTTTCTTCCCATTGTCCCTTGTCCTATTGCCTGGCACCAACAAGAAGAGCCTGGCTCCATCCTCTTGACACTCTCCTTTCATATTTTTGTATACATTGATGAGATGCCTCCTCATTCATCTCTTCTCAAGGCTGAACAAGTCCAGCTCCCTCACTTTAGATTTTGTCATTTCTTTGCCTTTCAGGAAACAATACCTTAAGTGTGGGTAACATCTAATACATTAGCATTTTAGGCCATTTTTTAATTCTAGTTCCTAGCATAGTAAAGAGTAGCTTCTATGGTCTCCAGGTCTCTTATTACTCATTTATTTTGCATTCCCATGAGCTTTAGCAAGATCTGAAGACAATCTATAGATGAAAGTCAGTCACATTTTACTGGTGTAATGGAGTACATTAGCCCTCTTCCCATGCAAAGGATTGAAAGGTTCATCAGTAGTAAAATAGAACTGGGCAACCGATACACTCCAAATAATATCCATAATATATTTTACTCTCTGCAGATTCTGATGCATTCTCCTAGCAAATAAAGTCCAAGTGAATTTACCAAAATATCTGAATGGACTATTCAGCCTATATACGGTATTCACCATGCAATATCTATTTGAAAGTGAAGCGAAAGAATTCTATTTTCTTTAAACCTTAGTTTGTAAACAGTTGCTGTTACCTTGATTAAATCTAGCTTTTCAAATGTTATCAAATCTGTCCTGCCTGAAATATGTTATCCTGCCAAAACAGTCTCTAGTATCAATAAACTGAGCTATAAACTCATCCACAGGAGAATCCTACTGATGATTGTATAGTTAGGATAAGGCGATTGTCAAGCATTCACTCTGCAAGAGAATATAGAACTAATGGTAGAAATCTGCAGGATTTTCTGCTTGCAAAACAGCTGTTCATATATTTATAAACAACGTTTTCCATTTTCCCCTTCTTCCTTCTATTTTAACTCTAATGTCTTATTTGTAAGATAACTAGAGACATAAAGAAAATTTTGGTTTTATTTCCATGACAACCATAACATAGAGGGGAATAATTAATCTAACGTAACTTAGTTTAGCATATAAATTGAACTATAGCCTGTATAGGTCATCTTTAGACCTACATCTGTATCCATTCTTTCCTTCATGTGTTTATGAAATTATCCAAATTTGCAAACACTAAAACTATCACAGATCACAGCCCCCAAAGTGCCATCAAACTACCAGCAAAAGAAGTTTTGCCAACACTGAGGCACAGAAACACTGTGAAAAAAACAGAGATTCTAGTGTGTGGCAAGACTCTTGCCTCCCTCCGTCAGAGGTAACATTCTACTCTGATGTGCTAAGTAGCCCCCAGGATGCCTGTGAAGCTGAGCCACTCCAGTTGCTCGCCTGCTGAGACACTCCTAGGGGCTTTCACATGCCAAGAGGATATTTTCCAGCTGCATGAGAAAAGCAAGCTGGCACAGCAAACAGTTCTGATCCATTCTCACAATATCCCTTAAACTGCAGAGCATCCTATACCTGATATCACTATATTTTTCACATACAAAAACCACCTAGGCATATAAAAGCAAATTACATCAGTAGGCTACAAATTACTTTCTTTTCCTGGAAAGGAATGGACAAGGGATAAGAGAATGCAGTAAAAAAAAAAACAAAAAAAAAAACAAAAAAACCCAAAAGCATTAATGTTAATTTTGTTAAAGGAAAAAAAATGCATTTTAACCTGGCTGACATACAAGCCTCAGAAACTGACAAACTGCAGTCAAGATAAATTTATGAAATCAGAATCAAGTGAATTTCTATTTCTAAGCAGAACTAAATCAACCAGTTGTGACAGGTGTGAAATGACCACCTTAATTACATGCACTTAGTTTCTGCTAGATAGGACACTGATGTTTACATAAAAGAGAGCAGAAGAGAAATATTAATATGAAGGAAACTGGAAAAGTTAGAATGTTGGAAATATATTGAGGAGACAATCAAGAGAAATGTCAGTGGGAAATGAAAGTCAATACAAAATTATTCGTACAGTGAAAGGAGACAAAATGCTGGGGAAAAATAGCATTGGCAGTAATTTATACACATGTAGGACTTGACATAATGAGGAAACCAGAGGAAAGAAATGCCTTTTAATGGCTAGCAATAAATACTGCCAAGAAGGTCAACACAATCAAACCAGGTAAGAAAAGAGTAACACTTTATTACTGAGAGAGGAAGATCTCCTACTGTTAACCTGTTACTTTTCCTCCCTCTACCACCCAGACAATCTGCTGACAACCTGCTGCAACTGTGTTTAACACTACTTCTTGAAACAGAAGTCCTAGTCTCATTAAAAAAAGCTCCTGTTCACATACTTCATCAGTGATGCTCCAGCCAAGAAGGCCCAGATTGGCTGGTTAATATTCCAGCAGTGAGAAGAGCCCTTAGATGTTCGTTACCCTGCATAATGTAAAGACTCTGAACTAGAGACAAGAAAAAAAGAAATCACAAAAAAGATTCAAGTTAAGAGACAACAATAAGATAAATGCTTGTTTTAAGGTGCAATGATCAAAGAGAAAAACACTTGCTTACAATTACAGGAACATAAGTTAGAGAATCTAGTAAATTTCCTAGATCACAGGTAATTAAAAGTAGCTTGATCAAAGAAGAAAATGGATACAATATGTGCTTTATAGTAGCACAGTATAAATTTCAGCGGTTCATAGTATGCTCCCTAAGGAAAAAAAATCCAATTGGAAAATTCAGTCTTGGCAAGATCTGGGTGTAATCCAAACAGCTTTTCTGTTTTTAAATCATATGGTTCACAATTATACAAATACTGGTTTAATTACGTTCTTTCTCTGATGTTTTGCAGTATAAAGGCAGACATCACTGGTTAACTTTAGAGAGGACATGAGTACTGTGCTCAATAAAGTGGTCAATAGACAACTTTGTTAATTAGATCCTTTTCTGTTTAATGAGTGGTTGATAATAGGAATGGCTCTGTGACCTTCTGATTCTAAGGAAAATAAAGGACTCCACTTTCAAAATTTTTTATTTTGGCAAATTATCTGTTGTGCAATTTCAATCAGGATGTTTGTGTACCTCTGGATGGCAGATACAGGCAGCAGCGGATCCTCCTGTCAACTCTCACCAGTCAGTGACAGCTTTTGCTATGATGAAAAATGTAATAAGATATATAAATAATACTAGATTTCTTGTTTTGATTTTACATTCTTTACTTGTTCAGTGAAGTGCCGATAAAGCCAAGAAGACACAAAACAACTGACATGGAGAGTTCAAACTTATCTGTTTCTTTCCAAGTCCTGATTTCTCTCAAATATCCACAAGCAGGGAAAACAGAGAAGGAAAATAAGACAATGTTGTTTCTTTGCCAAGAGCCAGTCCCTAGGTCAGAGAACTCTCCTTTAAAAGGTAGTACATGATGCAATAAGAAAAGTAATTTCTAAAGGCACTTTCAGGGACTCAGGTTGAGCTTTGTAATACCCACCGTGTGAATGGAAGTCACACTAATAAAGCCCTATAATGTACATTGGAAAACAGGAAAGGAAAACATAAAACTCCAGTTTTAAAAAAGCCAAAATACTGCTGTTTCTGTGACCCAAGGAATATGCAAACTGCAACCCTTATCACACTCCAATGACCAAATCTCTAATCCACAGAACAGATTAAAACTGGTGGGGTTTTATGAGAAGGATAGTATAAAAAAGCAAGGTTGGACCCTCCTGGGAAAGAGAGAAAATTAAAGGAGATGGTTTTTTCTGAACTAGCCCTGAGGAAAATAACTTCACACAATTGATTCTCTTATGTTCTACCGCTACACAGGAGGCTGAGTAAAGAAAGGAGTAGAAGAGCTTTTAGTCAGCTCTGTACTACATTTGGTAAGCCTGTTCAGGACTCAGTATGTTCCTGCTGTAAACCAATGGCTTCCCAGACAGCTTTCCATGTCACAATTTTACACGTTACCTGACACCTGTCCTTCCCTGGATCATGTGCTGCTGCCTCTCACGACATTTCAGGCACACATTGGACATACTGCCCATTGCCAAGTTAACTCAATTAACTAAAGCAGCAGTATCATTATCCCTAAGGAAGAGGAAACCCTGTCCTACTGAGACAGCAAACTGAACTGGTTCAGAGAAGAGCTGTCAACGAGTTGTCAGTGGAAAAGTGTTGCAGTGGGGATACTGCAACACGACGCACCAAACAAGGAGTCCCGTGGAAAGGAAAGATATATGGACAGATTCTTGGTAGATGTTTCAGAGATGTTTATTTCTCCAGCCGCATGGCCGGGGCTCTGCTGAGGAACTGCTCAATCACGGGACCCGAGGGTCCTTGCCCGCGCAGGGGAACACAAAACAACCAATGGGGAACGAGGCTGACCAGGGGCAGGGAAACACCGTGTCTCCCCTCAGGGCTCCTCTCCCAGGACCACATGGCAGGGGTGGGGGGGGAGACCCCGACAGGAAAGAGTCAGGTTGTCCCTTCTGGCAGCAAAGAACCATTAGCTTAGCTCAGATGTACATACCTTCAGCTAGCAGTGAACTCAGCAGCAATGCCCCTTGTAGAGAAGGCATTTCTAAGGACCGTCTCATTCATCTTACAGAACCTTTACACAGAGAAATGGAGAAAAAGCAGTAAATCAAACAGAGCCCAAAGAGCTTCTAGAAGCTCTAACCAAAACACAGTTACAAAGGCAATCTTTGCTTCTGCTGACCCCAGACAGATGACAGCTTGCAACTCGAGCCCTTGTTCTTGGTGTGTAAAAAAGGAAAATGCACTGGATACTACTTTGCATTTAGCTCAGGACAATACTCCAGAATCTTGGTAGACCACAGCTACTGAAATAAGTAAATCCACCTCTCCATTCAGTACACTCTGCAGTAACAGAGTGAGACAGGTGTGTCCTATGTATTAAGCTCTAGATACTTTTAAGTAAAGTTCCTCAAAACAGTTCAGGTTCAAACCAGGAAAAATTATATGAATAAAACAAAATGCTAAACTTTCCTCAAAGCTCTCCTTCAAGATAAACATGCTAAAATCTCTTAGATAAAATCACATCAATAACAATGTTTAAAGTACAGATATGCAATATCATTGCTATGTAAAAATCTTATTACCAAGAAAAGATTTTTCATAAGAACTGTGAAAGAAACCTGAAAGTATAGGGATATAAATGTTATTATCAAAATTAATTCATAGCTCAGAGAGATACTTAGAAGCACATCTTACCAAGAAAGACACAGGTACAGGAACAGAATTTGAACATTTGCAGGAATTAAAAAAAAAAAAAAAAGAAAAAAATAAAGAACATAAATGTAGAGTTTGAAGATAAAAAACATCTTTTCAAGTAAGTCATCTGAATCAGTTAAAGCCCAGCCCCCAACATGTCTACATTTTCACATACATCAGTGGGGTAGCATTTCCTTCTGCAGCAACAGCAAAGCACACGAAATTGGCCACATGTAGCAAAATAAGCACATGTAGCACCAGTCACACTAGTGCCATTTGCTTGCATGTTTCTATTTCATGAAACCACTTGCTTTCATTCTTATTCATGCCAGCACTTACGCATGCACACAGAGCTTATCAAACGCTAAAATATTCTCTTGAATTGAAAGCTGGAATCACTTTCCTGCCATCCTGTTAAGATCATTACAGAGAATTAAGGAGGATTTCAGCACAAAATATATATATCTATACAAACATTTCATACATTTAAAAACTCCACAAATCTCGCTGAAGTTACACCCCATGGGTACTCAAAGTCATACACACATACAGCCAAGTAGAGACAGAACAAACCAGCAGACAAGGGAGTGGAATCACCTAAAACTGCTGCCATAAGAATCATCCTGCCATTGCTCATCTTAAAAGTCATGCTCTGAGCGGCCTGTAACAGCTGCAGAGAGGTAATCAAATTGTTCAATCCAAAATAAATTGGTCCTGTACAGTGAGAAACTCTTTCTATGAAAAGGTGTATATGGGAATGGTACATAACATCCAGAATGGCCTTGGAAAGTACAAGCAGAGTAACACATTATCATGGGGAAAATGGCCCAGACAGCAGGGACTTTAGATCCCACAGTATTCAAATGCAGCTCCTCACTACTCCTCCTCATGCAGCACTATCGCTGCCAAGGGCAGAACGAGTCATGGACAAAAGACATCTTGAAGGACAAGATGAAAGTTTTGCCAGTGGATAAGGAAAAACACATACTGGAGCACTGCAGGCACTTTTTTGAACTTTACTGTAGTTGAAACACCTTCCAAATTTGGAGTTTAGAAGTGCTCCCAGATTCCTCTCCCACACTGAGCTAACACATCCCCCAGTTATGCTTTTCTTTGGCTGAAAAATCCATCCTGTACTAACCTAACAGTTTTTAACCATGTGCCAACAGGAGTGCTTTTTCTCCTCAGTTTTGCATATGATCAATATTGCAAATTGTTGGAGACTTTTATCTGCAGGATTTTTTACCTGCCATTGCATGGAAGTATGGAGACAGTAAGGAAAGTTACTGCAAGTAAAAGTGGCAATCCCAAAGTGAGACAACAATAAGAAGATCATTCCATCGTTGCATTTATAATGGACCAGACAGGGAGTTCACTTATTCTGTGTTTTTCCCATGTGGTCAGTAACAGCACATTTTATGGATGTCCAGCTCGAGGCACTAAAATGTGATTAATTGCTTTGTATCCCAAAGTATGTACTGAATAAAATTAGGGTAAGAAATTAAAAGTGGGGGACATCCAATCTGGGCTTCAGGTGCTCCATGTCCCCATTGTGGTTTTGTGTGCATAGATGAGAGCCTTCGTTTGAATTCCAGCTTCACTGCCTTAAGACCTGTGAAGTTTCTAGGACATAGGATCTTAACAACCTCTACGTACCAGAGGGAAGCCATCCCACTGCCCCAGTCACTTATACGAGGAGAAGTAAGAAAAAGTGCTTTAGGGAGTTGATCCTTGTTGTAGTCGCAAGATTTAGCTTAGCAGGCTGCAGCTTTCCTGTGAGCTCAGCGGGGCTGCTTAGGGCAGTGCGACCATGGTTGCACTCCCGTAGTCCATTTCAGACGGCCCCGCGGTTCTTGCTCCGGCAGCTAGCAGCGCTACAACCAGTGATGGCAAAGCAGGCAGAGAAGGGCCTCCCATGAGGGTTTGAGATGACTTTAACCACATCTTATGCCGGCCACCCTCAGAGGCAGAGAGACCCCGTGATCCCAGCACAGGGGGGTTTTCTCAGGGGCTCAGGGGTGGTACGTGGGCAGAGTTGGGGTACAGGAACCAATAGGGAGAGCCCAAGGGAGTGGCCAGGGCTAAGGACAGGGGAGAGCAGGAGGAGGAACATAGCATCACAAAAGCAGTGGGTTAACAGATCACCACAGATCCTTATTGCTATTGAGTTCCTAGTTGTTGTTTTTCAGATCTAGTCTTTCTCCACACTATGCCTCTGGGCAATAGCAGACTCTCTTGCGAGTCATACGCAATTGCTGCCTTTTCCCACAGTCCCTAGCACTTCAAAGCAGCATATTGGAACAAAAGATTAGTATGGAAAGATACATGTATTTTTACATTACACCAATGCTTTAAAACTTTCCAAACAGTACTCCTGAAGTCCCATTTCAGCTGCTGATTGCATATGCATTATGATAAAGATATTAGTTGTGGTTTTAGTTGTAGTATGCTCCTCAAAGTTTTAAAATTATTTTTATAAATCCACTTACACTATACTACAGATAATTCACATCATTTCCCTTTTTCCAAATTTATAAGAGGTGTTACTGTGAAAAACAAGCTCATTGAGTAGTTCCTGTCCCTGATCCTCCCACATAGCTTCTAACTTAATATCAGAATAATATCAGATATAATAACATAGATATGCTGCTGCCAGAGTCCAGATAAGGTAATGTTTTCCTGATCCTCAAAGTCATGGTTTGATTGATAAGCTGATAGGTTTCAAAAATTTTGTTCTTCATGTTGACTTTAAAAAATATTTGACACAAAAAACTGAATGGACGTCTTTATCTTCCTGGATGTTTCTTACACAATAATCTCCAAAATACTGATCTAAGGTTCTATTCAAATACCAGAGGTGTTACAGATACAGTGGCTCATGCTGCTGAATTACACTGCACAATGGTTTTCTTTGTTGATCTCCATAACCACTTCACTTTTGGCTCCAAATGCCTCAGGATTAGTCAGGCTGTTAAGTAATTGCAGATATGGAGACAACTGACTTTCTACTAAGGTAGGAATGTCCTGTGATTATGGTGTGGGAACATGATCAGGAAATGTGCTTCAACAGGCAACAGTGCTATAGATTTTCAGTCAATTACACTCTAAGCTCTTGAAAGATAAGCTCAGAAAGCTGCTTAAAGATAGGTACTTGCTTTAACATTTCCTTCATGTCAGTTCCCCTCATCTGTTAAATGGAGGCAATATAATTTCTTTAAAGAGACTTACAAAGGCAATTTTTCAAGGCTAGTTCTTTTTATACAGTCATTATGTTTCTTTAGCTAACCTGAGGATGTGTGTTATCTCCATGCCTTTTAAGACTGCTGCACCTTGCATTCAGAAAACTATTGTTGTATAGTTGGATTCTAACAAATATGGTCTCATAATTTCTTCATAAAGAAAGCATATACTCTCCCTTTCCACAAGGAACATGGGTCTTCAGACTATTAGGGCAGTGTCTTTAGTCCTAGTGAAAGCTATGAGTAAGTAAGGCTCGCTTTTTTTTATCCTATCTCAGAACATCCTCTAAAGTTTTCAAAATCCTAATATTCTATTAGACTGTGCAGAAGAATTTTAGCACTGAACTGCTTGGATGTGATATGTTCTTACAATAAGTATGAATCTGGACTGAATTTTAACTGCCGTCTTTGCCACTTCTATGAATATGAGTTCCCATATACAGATATATTGAGTTTATAGATATGTCAAACAGCTGTTTGTGTCTGAATAACGCACATGCATGAGCTATGTTATCTTCCCAAATTGTCCCAGTGGGTGAGAAGCAAGTAGGTAGCTTTTTTTCAGATATTGGCATCAGCTGGAATTGTGAGAAAAATCTGTGACAGTGCAGATGATTCTGAGTCCATTCCTTTCCAGCTTACATACTAATTGTGAGCTGAGGAGATCTTCAGCTACTAAAATATGACCAAGTACCACATCACAGCTTTAATGTAACATTTCAAAAGTCCCAGCAACATTATTTAAAGCACTCAGAAATGTACATCCCAAGTTTTTCTTCTCTTTATACAGGAACATTATAAACCAACAGCTTCTGTAGCAGATTTGTATCTGAGCTATGTATACCCATGTGTATCTATGTTTACCCCTTCTATTTGGTATGACGTCCATTAATCCAAAGCAAGGGAACATGAAGGAAGGACCTGAGGCATTAAGCTCAGCACTCCAAATCACAGGCATGACATTGATTTTTAGGACTTAGAGGCTATGGAGAACCTGTTTCATCTCCGTAACACTTTCCATCACCCAAAAATAAACATAAAATTTATAATTGATGACAAATAGATATGTGCTACAGGAATATGGCAGGAAAGATCACGGGTAATTTTGTGTTTTCACCTCTGCAGCAGAGCATAAGGATGTCAACCATGCAGTCCTGTAGATGACTGAGAGGAAGGAGAATGGGGAATTTCCTATGCTTTTTCTTCTAGTCAGCCCTAATGTTTCCATAAGTCTTTACAGATGTGGAAAACTATGGTCCAAATATGAAGTTAACCAAGAAAAATTCTATCAATCCATAATAAAATCAATTATGTCTTATAAAAGGATTTGCTTTGCAGTCACACCCAGTACTTACTTCATAAGTCTGTACAGTACAACGCACCCATGTAAAGCTGCTGTAAAAGAGGAGGCTGGACGCACTTCCTTCTTCCATCTCATTTCTCCTTCACTGTTCAAAAATCACAGCCCTTAGATGTCAGACATCTTTTATTCAGTATTTGGTCACACTTACTGCATATTTCAATAATGCTCCTAAGAAATCCACCTGCAGGTTTTGACTCTCATTTTTCTTCCTACAATTTTGTGGGCAAGAGAATAAAAGAAATCTAAACCATTTCCGAGGCTCTGATGGGCAATCACCTCTGAGGTCGAGCAATAACTGTTTTGACAACACGAATGAACTTAGTCTGAGCTAAAGAAGATCTCTAGAACAAACTGCAGTTGCAGAGATAACCAGTTATGCATAATGTCATTATCCATAATTAATACCCTGAGAAGTAACATCAGCTTTACTTCATCTTTAAGATCCCTTCTAACACAAACCATTCTATGATTCCATGATCATCTAAGGGAATCTCACTGTAAAGCACAATTCTACAGTGATGTGACAAAACTTGTCATTGTCAGCTCTTCTCCAAATACAAAAGTAAACTTTGCTCAAACTCTAATTGTTTTTTGATCTGAGAACTTTCCAGTTTTGTCTACTGTGGAAATATGGAACAATCTAGACATTTATAGAAAAGGAGAGATATTGGTGGATCATAAAATTACCTTATATCTGACAACCCAACTCGGATATTATGGCTTATATTAAAAAACCAGCTTATCATGGAAAATGATGTGTCACCATTGATGTATAACAGCCAAATGATGAAATGCTTGAACTCAGGCATCAAGGGAATGCTGGCTTGCCATAGGTTCTAGATAACAAAATTGCTTCACCTCTGTCTCTTAACTTCATTTTTATATTCCATACTTTCAAAAAAAGCAAAATTATTTCAATTCATTATTCCACCGATACTATTGAGCTATCCCATAATCCAAATCCAGCTTTAGATGCAGCAGCGTGTACAATGGCTATAAGGAAAATTTTATTTTATCATAACATTATATGAAAAACAAAATGATGTTCTGTAAGTCGAAAAAGAGAAACATCACAATTACAATGTACCGAAAGGATTATTATCCCTTGCAGATATGGAATTCCTGAATCTTTGATGAGTGGTGAAGGATTAAACTACAGTCTTCCAAAAAATCCCATTTTAAGTAATGTTATCCCTGTGCAACAGAGAAAACACATTGTCTGAAAGAGTAATAGTTTCTCTATTTAATTGATTTTCTCTATACCACTTCAAGTAAAAATTAAATATTGGAGTATAAGATAAACTGTATCAGTCAAATAAATATATATTATGGTACATTATATAATACATTGAAATGTGTATACACTTAGTGAAGAACATCTTCTCTGTTTTAAGCTGTTGCAGAATCATTCTATATCCAAAAAAACCCCAAAAACAAAAACCCAAAAAAACCCAAAACAACAACAAAAAACCAGTACCATAAATTAATTTTAGGTCGTTAGGAGGGCTTAGTATTAAAAGGGAAAGAAAATGCCTTATTAAAAATTTACCAATTTTTATTTTCACTTTTCAGTACAAATGTGGCCATCTTGGAATCAATATATATAGAATGTTCCAATAATACTTATCTGTAATATGACTGCACAGAAATCAAAATTGGGATGAATAAAAGTGGACCAAAATTATTTAAGTAATGATTGGAGTTGTGAATGTTGCACTGAAATTAAAAAGACAAAATGAACCATCTCAAACAAACAAAAAAACTAACTCTATTGTTAGTATATTGTATATGTAGTATTTTCTAGGATAAAGGAAAACATTGTGGCACAGCTCACTTGAGAAAATAATCCATAATGCAGCTAGATGCCCAAGCCAATGGCAGTGGGCGAGTTGTACCAATGCTGTCTTTTTATTTTTCTAACCTAACCACAACTCAAAGTAACTAAAGATTCCTCTCATCTCTCTCTAAATATACAGTTAAACAAGAAAACCAAGAATTGTCTCAAAAAATCAGTCTTTGCCTTCTCTTATATTCTAGAAACTTCAGGTAAAACTGCAGTTTCAAGGCTTGCATAAGAATGGTCTACAGAGAAGCACCAAACCAGTGCTGTTACCTTCCTTCTTCATACTGTCATGTCAAGAATGATTTGCAATATTCTGATACTCATTGAATTTTTTCTGTCTTGCAAAATACATCCTCTTTTTCACATAGTTGTTTGGAGTTATCCATTCACAGGAAACCTAAATAAAGAAGGAATAAAGGGGAGCAAGTAAACAAGCCAAACTCCACTTTCTTGAATCCAGCAAACAGTACACTCCAGCATTATCCAGTTAAGTTTCCTGACTGAAAAATAAAAACCTAATTATCTGGTGTTGCCCATATAAACTAATTTTTAAATTGCTGATTTAGAGATATCAGTTTGAACACACTGAAATATTTATGGGCCCATTACGAAGCAAATTAATTACTTGGAGTTCCTTTCACTGGAAATAGGAGACCCTTTATATCCATTGCACACTCAGATGCTGTCTTTTCTTATAATCTCCTTCACTCTTTTCATTTTTTACATCTTCTTTTCAGATTCTTTGTATGTTCTCTCTAATCATTAGAGTATTAAAACATTTCCTGGTCATAAACAACTTTGTAAGCAGAGCTACTCACTTTTAGGGCAGAATCTAGAGATTAAAATGAGCCAGAAACACTCTTGGAAATCATGTGAGTCTTCAGTTAACAAAAGAAGAGGTGGTTGTAGCAGGTTCAGTTTGTAACCAGGCGGAAACACCAATTAAAGTGTAGTGGTTTGGTCCAAAATACTCATCACTTACTTATTTACCTTCTGTGAGATAAGAATTAGGAGAAAGCAAAGCAGGCACAAAACTTAAGAGAATATGAAGAAGTTTATTAACACACCTAAAAGAAGAAAAGAATCAGACCACACCTCCAGAACACTTCTCCTCCCCCCACCTTTCCCCCTTCTCCCACTGACAATGTAAAAAGACAACCCTTGAGATTTTCAGTCAGGTTACCACTTCTGTAATAACTTTGTTCAGTTCACTTAGGGAGAGGAGTCTCTCTTGCTCACGCTATGGAGACATCTTCACAAGAAGTTCTCTCATGGCTTCAGTATCAAAACGAGACAGCCGCCCGGGTTGGTTCTCTACTCATATGTGAGAGTCCCTTCCCCAACTTACGGCTTTCTCCACAACTGCTTTCGAGGGTCCAATCTTGAGCTACTGGGGTACCATTTTAAGGTTGAGCTGTTCAAAAACAAAAGTTCTCTTCACCCATCTCTGGGAACATCTTCATCTCTAGAAATAGAGGCCCTCCCCCTTCCCTAGGAGCAAAAGAGTCCTCATCATCTCTAGGACTATCTCTGGGAGCATCTCTAGGAACAGAGGTCTTCTCCTTCCAATTGGAGCAAGAGTCCTCATCACTTCCATCTCTCCCTGTCCAAACTTCTCCTCAAATTACAGCTGCTTCAGCATTTGCTTGTTTCAGCACAGGTGCTTTTACTCATAAGTACAGTTTGAAGGCTCCACCCCCCCATGCTTTCATGAAATTACAACGGGTACTCTGATATATCATAGTCTATCACCACCATAGCTTCACAACAGAATTTCAGCTTCTAAGCATCTCTTTCTCCCCCCTCAGGTTTTCAGCTCTTCTTTCTTTACTTAATATCTGCAGGCTTCATCTGTTCTGGAGGAAACTTACAGCACTAAAAGGGTTAATCTCACCCAGCCCTGCAGCTGGAATTTGCTTATCGCTGTTGGTCACATGATCTTTGCTGGACAGCGGGGCAGCTTCAGCTGAATCTTCGGCTGCACTGGAGGGAAGGGGGGGTTTTGTAGAGCCAGGCCGTGCCATCTGCACGTAACAGGGCTGGGGGGGGGCCGCAGGTGGCACAGGGCCGCACGGCTCCAGGATAGCTGTGTCCCGGCCTGGCCCGAGCAGGGCCCAGCCCAGACTCGGCTGGGCCTCACAGGCCCTGCCCAGTTACCTGTGCCAAGGCCAGAAGCAAGAGAGAGCTTTCCTGAGGTTTGTCCATTCTTAAATGTGGACCACAGAGGTGGTGAAAATTTTAAGTGGCTTAAAAAATTGTCAGTATTCAAACTAACCAATTGATAGGTTCTTTTAGGTCATAGAGGAAGCCGTAAGCACCTCTTTACAAGAAAATCACTTCCGGAGCTATGCTAACCTATGACAGTGGTATTTATTAACATATGTCCTCCTACAAGCCTCTTTTCTGGAACAGTCACAAAAGATATGCTAAGGAAGCCCCAAATAATGGATGCCCTGCAGGGACTAAGGGAACAGTTTTCATCACTGTGTTCTCAAACTGTTTTTCAATGCTACACTGAACTGAACCTCCCTGTCTCAGTTTTGACCTTCCTCTGTGGTAGGATGTTCCTTTCTCTCAAGTAGTGCTATGAAAGAACATGGCCACCAAAGAGATCATTCATGTCATTTTACCATTGATGAGCCTGAAATTCTATTTCCACAAGTGAAAAGCTAGAGCTGCATAAAAATTTTCTGTACACTCAGTATAAATACTTGGAATTCATTGTCTCTCACATGTTGATACACAGGGTAGAAAGGAAAAAATGTGAAAAGATAAAAGTTTGGTTTTTCACAGTACAAGTAACAAAAAAGCACAATATTAGGATGCAGATAGGACTCTAACCAGCAAAAAATGAGCTGCTGCTCGCAGCTCAGGTATCATATGTTACTGACACAGGCACCAAGAGGTTTAAAAAACAAAACAAAAACAAACAAAACCAAGAAACAACAACAACAAAAAACCAAAACAGTATTTATTCACATGGAAAGACCCTTTCTGCCTGTTCTTGCTGTATCAATTCCAGTATCAGGAGTTTGACTTGAGCCTCAGTTCTGAAAGCTCTCTATATATGCAGAACCTCCATGCATATCAAAGCATGAAGAACAGGACTTGAGAGTGCCTTGTTTATAAAATAACCCACTTCAGAACAGCCAAGTGGAATTCCCTGGTTACTCAGGTTTTTCACAAACAGAATGTTGCTCAGATGCTGCTGAGCAGTAATGTTGCAATTCATCAATTAAAAGGAGTTGGTGCCGTCAACCTGTTATTTGGAGAAGCACGAGCAGCAGCTCTGCCCTAACTGATTACAGAAATTGAAGCTTTTCCCACCACATTGACTCTCCAATTCCAGCATTTCAGTCTTAAGTGAATATTGAGTCATATCTCAGGAACTGTAAGAAACAGCCAAGCAGATGCGCTCAGTCAGCCTTGTCAGCTTTTCCCTTGTGCAAATCCAAATGTATCAAAGTTTGATTAGCACTGTAGAAAAAAAAAGACCATCTGCTAACAAACCAAATGAATGTCTCACTGCAGAAAAGGAATGAAGAGCTGTTAGATACCTTCAGTGCTGAAATGCAAAGGAAGCAAGAAATTGTCATTTCTCTCAAACAACTGTGTGCCCAAAATAATATGGTAAACTGTGAAACCAATACAGAAAAGGTAAAATCATACAATCAGAGCATTTTTTCTTACAGCCCATTTCTGCTTTATGCCAAAACACAGCAAGTACTGCTGTTGCATCCAGTTTTCAAATCAGATTAAGGAAATCCATTATTCGCTGGATAAAATGATCATGATTATTTTTTTAGTTAATCCTAAACAATTTAGATTAAATTCCTAAGCCTGTGTCTGTTTAAATTCCTGCTGAAAGACTTTTGGAACACCCTTTATAGCCATATGCTTAAATGGATAACATAAGGTCACATTCAGTAGAATTCTTCAATGAAAAGATATGAAATCTTTTCACAACTCTTGATGCTTTTGAAACGTTGGCCTGGGGTGAACAGGAAAAAGAAAAAAGGTCTTCACATCAATTTTGTTTCTGTTTATCCAACAGCTATCGCTCCATAAAGATTGTTAGGAGAACACAGAATTTAGACAGATATTTCCTTCATGCCTGCAATATCTATTACTTCATGAAGTAAATGACCCTGCAAAAATGTCAGTTTATATATTTTAAAACAAGTTTTAATTTAGGCCTCTTGTCACAGTACAGAGCAATATCATAATTAATGATGTGAAACTGGTAGCTAAGATGTCATTACACATGGGAATGTCACAGTGAATCAAGTTAAACTAGCCACTAAAAAAATTCAGCACTGGAATATTAGTTTTTATACACACAGTATATCAAATAAATCTTTGACAAACCCCAGAAAATGGTATGGATTAAATATTATATGGGATGAGCAGATTTGGTACATAGCTGGCCCAGAATCTCAAAGTGCTAGCAAATCAAGGCCTGTGGGTAAGTCAGGCTATTTATTTGCCAAGCTGACCTACTTCTATTACCCTTATCATTCTTCTGAATACCATTTACAAGTCTTTCTGTCACAGCAAAAGACAATGTTAATTCATCAGGGCTCTGTTGTAATTTCTAAGAAGGCTGCATACCTCCTGAAGCTGTTTTTACAAGGATTTCAAGGAAGCGTTCTGAGCTGCTGAAAACACCTTTATCCTATTACCAGAGAGCTTTTCTTAGATCAAATTATTATACCTAAAAATTAGGTGTAAAATCAAATTATCACTTATACCAGATTAAAAAATCCTTTCAGTTGTTGTTTTTCATTACAGAAATCCACTTGTTAGTGGCATAAGTTACTCCTCATGTAAATATTCACAAACAAATTTTTAAGATACCATAACATAACTGAATCTGCCTAATATTTTGGAAGTATGGAATCTGCTGGAACTAGTTAGAGCCACATAGTCCATTCCCCTTGGGGCTCTGACCTTGGGGTTCCTCTGGGTAGGTAGAAGAGGGGGTGGGGCACGCCTACCCAACAAAATTCCCAGCCCTAGGGAGAGAAGTGGAATTTACACTAGGAATCTGAGCTGTTGCTTTTATAAAAATACTTCGTGGTTTACCTTTATTCCATCGTATTCAGTACATCTTCCCTCAAACAGCACACATTATTCATTGACTGACTGAACAGAACAAACTAATTTAAAAACAAATAACTACAAAATCTCCACGTTTTACTTATTGAATATGCATCAGCTTATGGCAGGAGACAATTACCTGTCTGCTACTAGCATGTTCTGATATATAGCCATTCTTATAGCAACAAATGAGCACATGTAAGAGCTATTGCAGCTCTTGTACATGTTGGCGGCCTTTTGTTCCATTTTGTAGATGACTTTTTTTCCCTTTAATAATCCTCCTTTATTAATCTTTTCTTGTTTAAACTTTATTTGTATGTTTGAATCAAAATTTCCCCCTTAAGTATGGACTGTACTCCTGTGAACAGTTTCTCTAGCCACGCATGCTTATGCAGTCAGACATTGCAGCTACTGGAAGGCCTGACTGCTGCCTGGGGGTGTAACCAGGCTCATTTTGAACTGGTTTGTTAGGACAAAAACTTCAGCGAGGATTCAATCTCATGGGCTTCCTCCTGATTCTCCCCTCATATATCCAAACATTTCCACAGGCTTATATTTAGAAGCCCACACTGCTCCCACTGCAATCATCAGCTGCTTTAACCAGAAAGAGGTGTTGGCTGCAAAGCTAGGCATACAGCAGTCGCTTCTCCAGTGTTTTATAGATTCACCTTTAGGCAGTATAGATATTTAACAAGGATGTTTTGGGAGCACCCCTATGGAGAGCTCTTTCTCTGCCTTTCTCTTCTCCAACAGACATTTTACTTTCCTCTCATGTAACCCTGACTGTCTGCATCTTACACCCATCACCTATCTCTATTGAGCTCTTTGGTACAAACATACTCAGGCAAGACTTATGGCTCAGGGAACATCTGAGAGTCCCTCTGCTCCATATCACTCTTTGCGGCCTTGATACACAGTTCACCTCCTGAGTTTGTGATGTGATCATGGCTTTGCGTGGAATAATTGTGTAAAAAGTCACATTAATGTAATGCACAACAGTGTTAAGTGATGGTATGCAAGTAACTACAAATAGATGCTTTTTGTTCCATTAAAAAAGTATGTTTTCAGCAGTTACTGTATTTTGTCCCATTCTGTTATTATCGTATGGGCTTCAGCACTAGTCACACAGTCCTGTAGTTGACTGGGAAGGGAGGAGAGAAGAGAATTTCCTTTGCTTTTTTTCTAGTCAGCTCTTAATGTTTTCACAAGTGTTTACAGATATTACTGCTATGAAAGGTAAGTTAAGAACAGTTGTATGTATACTTGAAGAGAGCATTTCATGCTGTGCATGCTGTCTCAGGTCACCAGTTACCTAACTTGTACTCATTCATACTCCAGGGGACTTTTCTTTCATTCTTTGTTTCTGCAGCAAGCAGCAGTTAAAATCAACTTTTCTCTGATTTTAGCATACTAGCACCAAAGGAGGGCTATAAAGAAAGGCAAGGGTATGGGATACAGCAGCACGTCACCACTAATATCGTCTCCAGGGAAGA
Source organism: Corvus cornix cornix (assembly GCF_000738735.6). Taxonomy (NCBI): domain Eukaryota; kingdom Metazoa; phylum Chordata; class Aves; order Passeriformes; family Corvidae; genus Corvus; species Corvus cornix. Next base: position 95,615,248 of record NC_046333.1, on the reverse strand, counting down.
GCTGGTGGACTAATGTTGCTTCACTCTTACCTCTATGAATACAGAAATGTACGTTTGTAGAAGGATATACCCAAAGTGTAAGGCATAGCCCTGTGTTCACAGATAGGATGCTGTCTTAGGTTACAGTGTAAGATGTAACCAAAAGTATGTATTCTATTGCCATCTTCATAAGCTGTTAAAAACAGGTGGGGCAGGGTTCTTTATCTCTTCTATGATTCATCCCTGATAATTCCCTCGGGGAACTATCTCTGTTAATGGGCCATCCAGCCTCACTGCATGGCTCATAAAATTACATCATCCCATTGTGAAATGCTCCACCCAGGGGGAGGAACAAAGCATTCCTTCCTGGATATAATCTGAGGTTTGGAACACCATGAGCAGCACTACTCACTGGATTCCTGGAGGAGAAGAGCTCCATAATCACCACTGGACCTCCAGAAAAGGATCAGACTTTACTACAGGATCACCACTTCGACAGAATCACATTCATCACTCCAACAGGACTGCAGCCACCATTTAATCAGATTGCTACCACCACCCTGACTGACAGGGTGTCAGGTTGTACCCTGACTCTGTCAGTTTAAACCAGTGTTTCTGTATTATTGCCTTTATCTTAATTTTCCTATTAAATTGTAATTCTGGCTTGGGTTCTCCCACTGGTTTGCTTTCAAACTAGTACAGATGCCAATCTCAGTTGATGTTCCCCTTCATATCCCAGTCCTTATTCCTTAAGGATATAAGGAGAGAATGAAGCCATTACTTCTTTCTGAACTATCTCCTCTCTAACCTCTTAAAAAGGAGGGGCTTGGAGGAGGATTGGGGAGGATTGGCAAGAGAAATGTGCCTTGATTTGTACTATAATGGTTTTGATTCCTTAAAGTAGTGCTGGGCAGATATTGGACAGGTAGGCTTTTAGTGTAGTTATTAATTCCATACCTAAAATATCTCACTATGGAGCAGGAAAAAGCAGAAAACAAAGAACCTCACTGCTCACTACAATAAAGATCTCAAAGTGAGTCTCAAAAATCAGCAAAGTTTCTAGGGCATGCGAGGGATAACAGATCATCAGGGTGTGCTATGTATTATGCAGCGTGCCTTCTCCTCAGGTACTGTACAATTGTCAAATCTAGCAAAGGACATTTGGTTCAAATGACTAGATGAAAGTGAGGCAGGTCACCTTGCCAGTGTGAAGGCATTTATGGTAAAACACTAGCAGCACAATTTTGAAGGTGGGAGAGGAAAAGGAAGTGAACATATTCCCTTTGAAATTCAATCTTATTCAATTCAAGTACCCAAGAGAACATGGCCAATGTATAGAGGTCAGCTCTGTGCCAGCCACTACAAACTGGAAAAGGCTCAGAGACCAAATTATTCTCTTTGTATGCTGAGATGCAGAAACTATGAGGAAATATTTAATAGTTATAAATAAGGATTAAAATAATATCGTATCAAAATATCAACTCTTTCAAAGGGGGGCTGCAGGCAAAAAAAAGGCAAGTTTGAATAACACCCTACAAAAAAAACCAACCAAACAAACAACAAACCGAAAATACCCCACCAAAACGCAGCAAATCATGCTACCATGATAGTTTAGACAGAGTAACAAGATCTGTGCTATGAAGAGCCTCCAGTCTCAGCTGACAGTTATATAAACCAGGACAAGGAAATGGAAAAACAAATAGGTATGAAGACACACATTTTCATTAAGTACCATTTCAAGAAACAGGAGAAGCCCAAATATCAGTTTATTGCTGCTGAATGGAAAAGTCCTTCTCTACCCCCTCCCCTCCATAATTTTTGCCTCACATCCTTACAAACAAACACCCCTCCTGCATCAAATTCTCTTCTGCCAGAATCAGAAAAGTTGGAAGGGACCTTTGGAGGTCATCTGATCCAACCCATAAATCTCTCTGCCCTCCTTCCTCCAAGCTAATTTGGCATAACCCAGAAGTGGTTTTTACCATCTTAATAAGTCAGACCAGGTCCCAAAAGGAACCTCTGAGGTCAGATCTAGTGTGAGTGTAGGACCCCAGAACTGGGAGAGAAGAAACACAAGCAAGACTCCTCCTTCTGAAGGCAGCATGGCATTACTTGAGTTCAACTACACACACAGTCATCCCATCCTCTCTGATCACCCCTTGTGGAATATTACTACATTAGTTTTAATTTTGTATTTTTCTTTTGTTTCAAATAAACTAGCTGAGTAGGTTCAGGGAGGTAGTGCATAGCATGTCTCTCTGAAAGTGTGCTTTCAGGACCATTTTTATTTTTCTCTATCTTAGGAACTCTTTGCTAGCAAAGGAAAGAGATGTGTTTACTGAGGCTGCTAAGACGACTGCAAATGAGAGATTAAAGATCCATGAGATTTGTCCCCCTAAATCTCATAGGTATAGTTCAAAAACCCTGTTGTATGACTCTTGAGGTTATTTTCCTCTTAGCACGTTTCTGTATCTAAGCTCACTGCTCTTTGAATGACCTCACTAGAAGCACTTCAAGGGATTTGCTCTGGTGCTATGCTTCTGATATAACCAAACCATGAGGGATTGCACTGGGAGCCAAGCCAAAGTAGGTGCTACAACCAACCACTGCTACATGCTGCAGACTGCATGACCCTGCTGTCTGCTGAGAGCATTTCTTTCCTTTTGATTCCTTTGCTTTAAAGATATGGGGGTGTTTGGTGGCTTCTTGTTGTTGTTTTAATCAATACCCATTACTATCTTACTCTTTCCATAACCAAAAGTTATTTTAAAGGAAGTGGAATTTTAGGCAAATAATTTTAATTCTGCTGTGCCCCTGATTCAACATTTATTTTTCCCTTCTTTTAAGGGCATCACACTGGGCTCTCAATCCCATTTTTAAGCCAAACTCAGACAAGTACCAGTTCTTACCCTTTCCCAGCCAGGTGGCCAGCCAAGAGATTTTGAAGCATTAAAACTCAACTCATTTAGACTTCCTTCAAGACTGAGTAATTTCTGGGAGGGAATTCAACCTCTATGACCTCCCACTACATTGTACTTTGCTGCTAATCACTCTGCCATCAGTCCCTGAAACGCAATTTTACATAATCTGCACTGAGCAAAAGGAATTACAAGTATTCCAACAAGCCTGTTGCTCTACTTCTGCAATCAAGTTACAATGTTACTTATGTTTTAACCAAGTATTTTCATCTGCCTTAATGTACAGATAAAGCTCTATGTATCCATACATTTTTATCTGCATATACATGCATATGCATTTTTATGTGCCTGAAAGGACAACTCATTTAAAGACTATGGTGATAAATCCAGAAGCTTAAACAAAAAATATTAAAATAGCCAAGGTGTCCAATAATATATAATGGAAAGGTGACATTTGAATTGAAAATTTACACTTTATTCAGTATGTCACATGCACTAATCTGTAATAATCCTAAAATCACAAGATAAGAAGGACATTAGTGGTTTGAATGAATACTGACCTCTGACTCCCACTTTCATAAATCCCAATTATAAAATGCACACTTGAAGTTCTGGAGGCTCCAGCTGCAGCAGCTGTTTAAAACACATGGCTCCTTCTTTTCAAATTACCAGCAGTCCCTTGCAGAAGTTGCAGAAGGGATCACACCAGTGCCTCAGTTGCCTCCAGCATGCAGAGCACTGATAAGAGGCCAGCACAGCCACACAAACACTGCCGGCTCTAAATTGCAGCAGTTGAAAAATGAGTACATATTACTTCAGCAGCTCCTGCCAGAGAGATGTTAGCTTTTAGCTGAGAGCTGTTTGTCTTAAACTACAACAGCTGGATTTCTCCAGCTGCAGAAAAACTGACTGCAGCTTTTGGTGGTGTTACTTTACAGCGGATGACTGGTGATACTCAGGGCTGTCAAAGGTCACATAAGATTTTTGTGATAACATATATGATAGCTGTGCTGTATTTGAGGATGCTTTCCAATTTTAAATCAAATTTGGAAAACATTTCTCTGCCAGAAGAACTCAAGGGTCAAATAGGATCATGCCTTTCTTGAAAGCTTCACATCTCCCTCTCCTGTGGGCATTATGCTTTAGCAGAGCTGAGCAGAGTCTTGCATGCAGCTGTCAGAGCCGAAGCTGGGGTTGCCCAAGAGAAGCTGGAAAGGAACTGAAGGAGCAGTGGATGTCAGATGTAGTCTGTAAAGTAAAAAGCAAGTGACAAGGAGGAAATGAGAAGGCATCAATGGGAATAAGTGCAAGTCAGCAAGGAAGAACAACAAGCTGTCAAAAGATTATTTTTTTGATTAGAATGCTGGTGTTTCCACTAGCTTCACTGCAATAAGTCATGAATGGTCAGCAAGAATGGTTCTCTCTCAGTTATTGGAACCTAAGTTCAGAAATCCAGACCAGTGCTACAGCAAAAAAAGCAAACTCACCCTCAGGCTAAGCATTGCATTCATATTCCAGCTACCTCCTTTCACAAGGAAAAAAAATGGTGTCTGTCTTGTGTTCAAGACAGTCATAATTAATGCTCTACAAGTAGCACACTGTGAGGTTAGAGCTGCAAAGGAAATATGGGGATCCTCACACAGCTTTGGACTGATAGTGGCAGCACTCTGGCATTTTATAAACCTAATGGAAAAAGGCAAGGCAGAGAGCCTCTTGCTTGTTTCGAAAAGCACAGCTAGAGAAGGGGTTACTGCTCAAGAGAAAACAATAAAAACTGTTTGTAATATATGCTTATAATTGAAGAACTGCTTAATCCTGTTCATAGGTCTAATAGCTTCTAAGGGAATTTAACCAAGTTAGTGAGGTTTGACATTCCTCTGAGAGATGAGCTCACATATGACTTTGTATTTAATAATTAAAAATCTTTTTGATATGTAGGACCCAGAAAACTGATTATAGTAAATTAAAATCCGAACAACCAACCACTTGATGTTATGAATAATGCAGGAAAACTTCAAGACCAGACTTCTCATGTCTGGATGGTCTACTGAGGATATGGGGCAGTGGAGGAGTTGGCTGCATAAATGAGAACCACATGCTGTTGAAGAAGAGGAATAACATCATCATCTGATTCACCCTCCTCCTCATTAGCACTAACCACAGAGTGGCAAAATGTGCATAATTTTAGCAATAATGTGAATGGTAAAATAATAATAATAGAAACCTAATCTCTGATCTGGGCTGAATGTCTAAAGAAGAAAAAACCTGCCAGAAAATTGAGACTAAAAAAAAAATCCATGAAAGGAACTGGAGAAAAAAAGGAGATTAAATAGGTAGAATGAACTGGCTTTATTGTGTCTAAGAAGTATCAACTGGGTCAAAGGAAGGGCAATTCAAATAAAATAATATCTCAACCTAAGATACATAGACATGAGCTATTTTACTTCAATAACATATTAATTTATTTAGATTAAATATTTTATATGTTATTTCAGTAACTAAACTAGCTATAAACAAATATAGGTGCATACAAGTAAAAAGAATATTAACATTTAAACACAAGAACCTTGAATCTCCACCTTTCTATCCCTCATCACCCCTCTTCCAGAAATCAATCCCTTTTTTCCAGAATATATTACTTCAAATTAGCAAGCAAAGAGTTAGCCAGTAAGGTCACAATGTCAAAGCTGAAAAAAGGGAAACATTATTGGGGAATACAGAAAATGGAATTTCAAAGGTAATAGCAGTGTAAAACTATTTTAAAGCACGAATATATCAATACCACATCATGTGAACGAGAGCATTTCTACATCTCAGGCCACTCTGAATTCTACCAACACAATAGTTATCCTTTATCCTCAAGCCCCAATCACACAGAAAATAACACATTTTCAGCCTTTTTGCTGTTATTGAGCTGTTATCCAAACCAGAGAGGTATGCCATAGTTTTCTTCATACAGGGAAGTGATAAAACAAAATTACTTCATTCAGCCCTCTTTCCATTTCTAAGTAGTTTTTCTATGAACCATCATGGACAATGTGCACTGCAAACCCAAAAAACATGCAAGAAAATCAAAACAAGGTGTATTATAGACAGAAGTCATGCTCTATCAGCTTTACTAGACTTTATTTCTTAAGCAGGTTCTATTTAAGGATGTGTCACAGTTTAACCCCAGCTGTCACCTAAGCACCACACAGCTGCTCACTCACTCTCTCCCTCCAGCAGGATGAGAGACTAGAACTGAAAGCACAAAAGTGAGAAAACTCATTGGTTTCCAGCACAAATCCAAACCACAGTCCCATAGTAGCTACTATGAAAAATTTAACTCTACTCCAGCCCAAACCAGCACAGGATGTTTATAGGGGATTTTTCTGTAAAAAGGTGAAACCCTGAAAAATAAGCTATTTGATCTTAGACCTAGTTCATAAATAGAAAGCTTGAGAAACACCTTGGTTTTAAGTGACATGAAACCATTAATTGTTGGTTCAATTTTTATCAGCAGTTGAATATTGACTGACTAATTTGTAAGAGATTTTTCTCTAAGTTACTTTTATAGGCATTTAACTGAATTTTCCCAAATTTTTTAACATAAAGAGTATCATGAGTTTTGAGGGGTTGTGGGGATTTTTTTGTAGTAAAGGTAAAACAGGCAGGAGACATATGCCAATCTTAAAAAGCAAGACTAAGGTGAAAAGTCACCCCCATGTTTTCTTCAATATAATTGTATACTTTGAAAAGTATTTCCAATTGACTCTCGCAAAGGAAACTCTCTTTAGCAGTGAAGAAGTAGCTATTTTATTAAGCAGTTCAGTTTACAGAATAAATTCCATAATCTCTACAGCAGCATATATATAAGCAGTCATAAATCTCTTTCTGTACATGTCATTTTAATGTTGGTTCCAGTAATAACACCAGATAAAAATCTTTCAGAGCTCTTGTGGTGTCCCACCTCGAAGGGGAAGGGAGCACTGAGGATTCGTAGATGCCCACAGTTGAAAAGGAATGTCATAAGTCACAGGGTCTGCAAAAAGTTACAGAGTTTTATTAGCAAATGATACACACAGAATGGAAATTGGAATAAGCTAGTCCCTTATCTTCTGGTATAAACATATGGTGATGGATTTTGAATAAGGGGTAGGATGAAAGAGAAGAGGAAGAGATTAAAAGAGGGACAGGGAGAGGACTAAAGCCAGCACTGGATTCTAGCAAAGATACTAAAATGTACTGTAGGTAATTTTTGTCTGGTAAACCATATCCTGTATTTTCTAATTACAGAAATATTCTGTATATGTGACTAGAATTTTCCATCATGGGGCATAGCAAGGTCAAACTTCTACTGTAGCTCCACATTTTTTTCAAGTATCTGTTACAGTCATTTGAGCGCTGCACACACAGCACACAGACAAATAAATAAGGAGAGCATTAAACAAAAGCCGGATAAAAGGTGATTGCTGAGAGCTGTGAACTAATGATAATGTTCTTTTTCTGGTTTTCAGTGAGGTGCTCAGCAGCATACCTGCAGTGACTAAAGTAGCAGATAATCCACCTATCTTCTTGTAGAATCCCAAGGATCCCAATTATTGTCAGAGGGCTACACTTTTAGTCCTACAAATAGCATCCACCAATTTAAAATTTTCCCTCTTAAAAGGGCTGAAAATAGTGACATCTCTTTTACACTTCTGTTGTCATTGCAAATCTGTGTCTGCCCGTACTACATCTATATGATAGCTTTCCTAATTGGATCTATTTGTGGGAGGAGGAAGGATCAGTAGCAGAGAGAGACATAGAGATACATTTTCAGAGCTGAGCTAGGAAAAATATTGAAGCTGAAGTTTCATCAGTATGACAGGAGCTCTGCATCTGATTTCCATGAATATGGAAAAACAGAAAATCTTTCCTTATAAGAGTGTATTTTTTAGAAAGAGATGAACATTTTAAATCAGATGCTGTAATTATTTTTTTAACAAAAAAAAAGTCTGAAAGCACCTGCTTAGAACATTTAACTAAATCTCTGAAGATGCAAGAATTGTTTATGAAGAACAATGGAGAGACAGATACAGCCCATGATGGGCAGCAGAGAGTGATCCAGGTGACCAGAGGCTGAGCTCTTCGTAGCCTCCAGGTCTCTCCTCTCTCAGTACCATGACAGAGGAAACTTTGTTAGAAATACAGCTTCTATGCTGGTTTATTGCATCAGCCATTGTACAAAGACTAATGTCCCGGTATGCAAAATGTCTTTAACTCCTCATCTTACTATAATGGAGTAGAATAAAATCAATGGCCTTTTACTCACTTATGAATTCACATGAGATACAGGTATTTAGTAAGGAACCATAGAAATGGTTCAGCTCATGATTCACTGACTGTATTACTCATGGATCTGGACTTCTCCCAGCCCCTTAAAAAGAAAGTGATATGTCTTTTTTTTTTTGTCTAGCATCAGTACAGGAAGATATTGATACCAGAAGTTGTCAAAATAAAACCTCAAACCACTCCCTCCTACCCCTCAAAAAAATGATACTGTATGGGGCAGGATGGTGCATCTGTCAAAAGTACAGTCAACTTGAAATGGCTCATTGTTTTACCCCAGACATACACAAGGTTCAGGTTATTCAAAAACCAAACCTACCTTTTGGTATTATTTTGCCTAATTGAGTAGAAATTATTGGTTTGGAAATTACAGTTTTACATCATGTTATGGGAGACAAAGATCCTATTTACTGCTCAGCCTGAGGGATGGAGAATTCAAAGCTCATACTTTTCACTGCCCAAGAGAGTGTCTTGACCATTGATGAAAAGAGGATGATCTCAAGCTCTTGCTGTGAAAGCTAATCCATTTTGTAAAAGGTACAAGTCCAGTGGCAGCAGGAATAGTGCCCAAGTGGCCCAGCTTCCAAGTGAAGTATTTTTAGCTCAAAGCACCTCTCAGATTCCAGAACATGAATTTTGACTACAAAACTCCATAGTTTTTGGCTTATCATCTTAATAGGATTTTTATTAAGTCTTGCAAAGCTAAAGAAGAATAAATTTATTTAAGTTAAAATTTATTCCCTTTTCTCACCAAAATACATAAACTAAAAATTTCAAAGCCTATCTATTGTCTACCATAGTGCATAGAAACAAACTGATTTTCAAAATTTCTGTATAGTATTTTTCAAAAATGCTTTCAACACTTTGGGGGGGGAGGGGGAATGATGTTAATAACTTGTGAATAACCTTTCTAGTTGGTGTTGCTTTTTTCGAAAAACTATTTATTTTTGGTTCAGGTGTTTGTTTGAAGCACAGAGGCTTTGTAAGGTCAGTCTGAACACAGAGCTATTGCTTAATTGTAATAGCATTTCCATGACACTGTCATTTAGTTCTCCTAAGTGACTTCACACTGGGGATATGTTAAAATTCTTGTCTCACTGCCTTTAGTTCTGCTTCATGCTAAATGGATCTCGCACTGTGGCATTCCTGCCAGTAGCATTTTTTCTTACAACAAACATCTCTAAACTTAAGAGATAAAGTCTGGCTGCTGCCGTGGCGCTCCCTGAATTTCTGTTTCAGATAAGAAGCTTCTGAATCAGCAAAAAATTTTATGTGTAATTACTGGAGTCAAGTTTCAGCATAATATCTATATTCCCTTTCACAGAATTATATTTGTTGCTTTGATTTCTGCAGCTTGTACCTTCTATTAAGGATGTGGATTATGGGGACAAACTTATCATGGCCTGTTGCAATAGGACAAGGGGTAATGGTTTTAAACTGAAGGAGGGTCTATTTAAATTATATATAAGAAGGAAGGGTTTTTTTACAATGAGGGTGGTGAAAACTGAAGCAGGTTGCCAAGACAGGTGGTAAATGCCCCACCACTAGAAACATTCAAGGTCAGGGTTGGAGAGGGCTCTGAGCAACCTGATCTAGCCAAAAATGTCCCTCCCTGCTCACTTGCAAGGAGTTGGAAGCAGATGACCTTGGAAAGGGGTAGTAAGTAACAGCACTGTGTCCCTGGCTGGCTACAGAGGCTGCCAAGAGCGGGACAGTGAGAATTGAGGTTTAGCAGTTCTTTTCAAAGTTCTTTTCCAGTATACATACATAAGTCCACGGGCCCTAATGGGATGCATCCACGTGTGCTGAAGGAGTTGGCAGATGTCACTGCAAAGGCCATTTTCAATAATCTTATTGATTATGTTGACTGGAAGAAATACCTAAAGATTGGAGGAAAGCCAGGTGTCGTCCTATTGTTAAGGAGGGCAAGAAGGACAGTTAAGGGAACTACAGGCTGGTCAACCTACCTAAGTCCCTGGAAAGGTGATGGAGCTGCTAATCCTGGAAAATATTTCTATATACATGAAGGACAAAAAGGTCATCAGCATTAGTCAGCAGGGCTTCTCCAAGGGGAAATCACGCTTTACCAATTGGATTAACTTCCATAACGAAATGAGTGGGTTTGTAGATGAGAAGAGAGCAGTAGATATTGGCTATCTGGACTTCAGAAAGGTCTCCCATAAGATGCTCATAGACAAGCTGTTGGAGTATGGATGGACTGGACGAGTACACAGGCAGCTGGATCGAAAGCTGGCTAAAAGGTCAGGCCCAGAGGTGGTGGTGATCAGAAGCATGAACTATTGTGACAGGTCAGTAACTACCAGTGTATCTGTGTACCCCAGGAGTCAATACTGGGTTCAGTCCCTTGGAACATCTTCATTAATTATGTAGGTGACTGGGTAGCAATTTTGCTCATAGTACAAAACTGGGAGGAGTGGATGATACACCATGATGGTCATGCTGCCATCCAGAGGGCTCGAACAGGCTGGAGAAACAGGCTGATGGGAACTTTATGAAATTCAGCAAGGGCAAATGCCAAGTCCTGCATACACAGAGGAACAGCCCCAGGCACCAGTGAATGCTGGGGCCATCCAGCTGAAAAGCAGCTTGGCAGAAAAGGACCTGGGTGTTCTAGTGGACACTAAGCTGGCCATCTTTGTCTTTACAGCAAAGAAGGCCAGTGTTATCCTGGGTGGCATTAAGAGCAGTGTTCCTAGCAGGCTGAGGGAGGTGATCCTTCCCGTCTGCTCAGCACTGTCAAGGCCATGCTTGAAGTACTGTGTCCAGTTCTGGGCTCCCTAGTACAAGAGACAGATATACTGGAAAGAGTCCAGGCACACAAAGTTGATTAAAGGACTGGAGCACCTCACTTATGAGGGAAGGCTAACAGAGCTGGGATAATTCAGCCTAGAGAAAAGAAGGATCAGGAGGGGTCTTATTAGTGTATACAGATAGCTAAAAGGAGGTTGTAAAGAGGATGGAGCCAGGCTCTACTCAGTGGAGCCCAGTGACAGGACCACAGGCAATGGGCACAAACTGAATTACAGTTTGGGGAATTTTTAGCAAAGTCAATGGAAAGAAGCAGAATCAAGAAGAATTAATTCTCATTATACTTATTTAATTGCTTATTTGGTTTCCTTTGGGCACAGGAGAAGGGAAAAGATAAGCACTTTAATCAGGTGAATTACCTTTAAAGTCTGAAATAATCAGATTACTGCCCTTATGATTAAGGCAAAACTATTGTCAGTATCACTACTAGTAAGTTTTAAACTGTTCTTGAATATGTTTCTAAACTAAATGTAGGACTAATGCTTGAACTCCAGGGTTTATCCCAGCACAACTTATAAGTCATTGTTGTCTAACCCAAGTTAGATCTATGACTGGCTTTTTCCTCAGCTGCATCAGTGGTCATCAGATTTCTCTTTAAAACAGTGGTATGTATGAAATTTGTATTAAATCTTTGCTTTCTTTGCTGCTCTGCTCTAATGTACAACTGTGAGAACAGAGAATGGAACACAGGCCCAAATTTGGGCTGAACATGTTACCATGGAAGAAAACAGGACCTCTCTTAAATAGACAAGGACCTGTCCCAGGCAGAGGACACCCTGGAAAGAAACACAGTGCCTAGAAAAGCTCCCTGAAGAGTGCTTTACAGCCTCTAAGCAAAACATATGCTTCTCACTACAGAAATCACAACCACAGTAATAGTGGGTAATTCAAACAGAACTGGGGTAAACCATGGCAAACCCAGGGATTGGGTTAATTAAAGCATTAAAGGAATGTCTGTCTCATCTGTGATTCCACAAGCCCCTTTCCTGAAGGAGTGAGGATTCAAATCAGCAGCCTTAATATCAAAAGAGAGTAGAACCAACAGGTTTATATGCACAAAAGGAATTTTAAATCATCCTAGTTTGATCAAGTCACATACATTTATGCCTTCTTGATCTGAATTGATAAAGAAGTCCCTCTTTATCTTAACACCAATCAAGGTAACAAATATTTATCAATTTATTTTTCATTACTAATTTCAAATTGAGCATTTATCTTATTTTCTCTTTTGTCAGGGTCAAATACCAACATTTTTTTTACACAGCTTTAATGATGGCTTCTAAGAAACTGCCTGCAATTCAAAAGCTCAAGAGGTGCTGCACTTTCAGACAAAATATTGTTATAATTACTGATTAGTGATTCTTAAAAACAAACGTGATAGAGATCAAATTATAAGGTTTAGGCAAACCACATTTACTGACCAGTGTAAGTTCAAGCACAATAACCATGATTCCTATTATAGCTGACTTAATATACAAGTCAGTGTATTTAAAATTAAAAAAAGCTATGGTTCACCCAAGCTTCTAAATCCTCCAAAGTAAAAAGCTTAACTGTGTGCATCTAGAGAAATAAAAGTTGCAGAATTTAAAATATCTTCATTTGATCTGTACAATCTCAGCAATTCTGGAAAAGGATGGACCCCTCTTAAATCTCATATAGGCCTTGACTACCAACACTGTTTGGACAGGATATTTAAAATTTCTCAAAGGAATAGGAATAATATCAAATTACTTTTAGCCAAAAGTTTCAAATACATGCATTTTATTTCCTATGATACCCTACATAAATGGCATAATTTTATTTTTTGTTTCTTGGTACTTAAATTTTGGGGGATTTATTCTTAAAAAGGTACTTAAAGCTGAAATCTTCAATATGTTTATTTCCTGTAGCAAAAGCTTCAAATACTAATGCTTTATAAATCATTTTCACACCAACAAAAGGTTTTTTCCCATTTCTCTCAAGATCAACTTTTCCTCTTCTAGCTCATCATCCTTAACTGCTTTACTGCTCTTCCCCAACCTTATATGCTCATCAGATACCAGTATTAGTGGGAATGTTTTCATGTCTCCTAAGCCTTTAAATCCTCGTCTATTAATGCACCAATCTATTACAGTTGTGTACAAAATAAGTCCACAAAGGAGCTTTCAGTGCCATGCCAAAAGGAAAAGATTTCTCTCAGAGGACAGTTTGGGGCCTGTCCACTAGTAAATTTTATTCCTCTCACCACATTCTTTCTTCTTTAAAACTCTTTATGTCTTCTACTTCTCAAAGAAGATCATTTAGACTACTATCCAATGTCCTGAATTGGTCTTGGTGATACAAACAGGAAACTATACCTAACCTCAACACCTTAAAATCCTTTTCCAACAGATCTTAAAAGTCTAAATCAAATATGCTATGTTTTCTCAGTAATAAATATAAAAAAAATTATTGCATATTGACATTTCTCTCACACAAGAAATAATCAGGATTTGAATTTTTCATCTTCATGTCACATTTCACCACTGTCTAAAAACTAATATGATAACAGCTGCAGGCTTACCTGGCTTGCAACTTTTGTTTTTCAGCCAGTACAAAGAACTCCAAGTACAGTTAATATGAAAAAAGAAAAATTAAAAAGTCGCAGAAAACACTTTGAATCCCAATCCCATTGGTCTATTCCAGCTACTGCAGGGAAGAGATACTCTCATGATTATCAATGATGTGAATAGCAAAGAAATTCAGTTTTACATACTTTTTTCTCACATCTGGCATCAGTAAGTGTGATTTTGTATTTGGTTTTTCATCTGATTTGTAAGATGATTTTTTTCGTCTAGATAAGAAACACGAATCTTGGATCAATTAGAAGTATTAACACGACATAATAAAGGATGGAAGACCTGACCCACCCAGCATTTACCATCTCCCTAAATCATATGGAGAAATGCCAGTACTGTGGAGAAAGCTGAAGTCTTCACGAACAAAGGGACACCAAGTGCAAGGTCTCATGCCTTCCGTAGTGGAAGGTTCTCAGGAAGCGAATCCGCACAGCAGCTCCAAGAAACTCTTTTAATGAAGGTGACCTGCAGTCTTTGAAACCTGTGTTGCTATAAAGTCTCCTGACTATTTTCTCTGCCAGAGTGTTTATGCAATAAATACTTATGATTGTCTGATATCTCTAAGGGTTTCTTATAGCGTACAGAAGCCATATTTTACTACCTTTCTGTACAGAACCACTACTGTTTATGATTCTCTATTCAAATAAGAGACATATTTTTTTATTTTACATGGCTAAGATACCAATCAAATGAGATTCTAGTAATAAAAAATTGGAAACGTCTAATAATTTCTATTGGCTTTAACCTCATCATGATCTGTCTTACCTACCTGTGCTTACAATCCTTTCTTTTGGCCACCTACTTGATTTCTTTGATATCCTAAATTATGCAGTTAAAAAAAACCCCAAAACTTCTATTATGTAGCTAATTCTACCTGCAATCTTTTTTACTTCCTTTAACCTTGAGACTCCGAAGACTTCAAGAGAATACAAAACTCACAGAAATTGAACTCTGACAGAAATATCCGGAACAGGCCAAAAGAGGGAGGTGATTTCCAGTTCTCGAATGAAGGGGTGGTGAAGACTGCAGAAAACGAAGAGCCCAGTTAAAATAATTTCAAGATAAAATATTATTTCAGGTTTGTTTGTACTAGAAACACTGTTTTAAATAAAAATCATCTGTCATGTTTTTATTTCTCTGATGAATACCTCAAAAATATTGCTAATTTTTCATAGACATTGAACAGTTCTCAACAAGAATCAGTCAAAATACTCTTTGAAGCATCACCAAACTCTGCCTTCAGGAGCTCTGCTGCATTCTGTCTGGCATATGATCACAAAGTGGAGAAATAAGACTGAGGTACAAACACTGAATAAAACCTAAACGTCATTCATATCAACTGTCTCTCACTTGGGCTAAGAAGCAAGTAAGACCCTCTGAACACCAGCTGGAGACTAGTTTATAGCTATCAGCACTTTGCTTTTGGTAGACGAATGCTTGATATTTGTTGATATGATGCCATTAAAATATTATAACATGCCCATACTTTAAATTCACAACTCCCAAAAAGCTTGCCATTATGCTCAGACAGAAGTCATTAACACACTAACAAGGCAGCGAGAATACTACAGGGAAAATAAAATTTGACTTAGTTATCAGCTTCATAAAGTATATCAAAGAGTACAGATGGAATGGCTATTCCTGTCAGTGCATTTACACGGCCCCATTTATTACTCTTTTCATAGCCTTTCCGACTGTATTTCTTACTTAGTTATTAGCTTAAATCAGAGACCAGCAAGCAAGGTACACTATGAATTCACAAATTTATCTCTCTGGTGATACAAGAATGATATTGCAGAGAGTCTGCCTGGGTTGGAGTTATGATTCTTCACAGCAGCTTGTACAGTGCTATGCTTTGCATCTGCAGAAGTGCTGGTGCCACAGCAGCATTTTGCCTGTTGCAGAGCAGTGCTCACGTACCGTCACGGCTCCCCCTGCAGCTCCACACCACCCAAATCCAGGAGGCTGGGAGTGTATCTATACTGTCTATGTTTGCTAGTGTTGTGATGTTGCTACTTTGATTTTGGTGTGAGGAAATTTGTCGCTGCAAGCAAAATTCATGAAAAGTATGTAATATAAATATTCTTGATGATTCATAAATGTGTGTTTCTAAGAGATAGGAGGTGGAATGTACTGCATACAGGTGAGCTGGGGGCACCTCTGGGAAACCGTATTTTAAAAAAGGCACAAGAGGTGTGGGAGAGAGGAGCAAGGAAAGATGTGGGAGAAACAACTCTGCAGACACCAAGGTCAGTGAAGAAATAGGAGGAGGGGCTTCAGGTTCAGGAGCAGAGATTCCCCTCCAGCCCATGGTGAGACCCCAGGGATCAATCCTGAAGGACTGAATCCTGTGGGAAAGACCCACACAGGAACAGTTAGTGAAAAACTGGGTAACCCCAGGAAGGACCCCATCCTGGAGAAGGGGAAAATTTTCCCCAAATCAGGACTGTTTTGTCCTTGATGATAAGGCATCTTCCCATCTAAACCCACAAGATTTTCCATCTTATTTTCTTCCTCTGTGCTGTTGAGGAGGGGGAATGAGAGAGAGGCTGGGTGGGTATCTGACAACAAGCCAAGGTCAACTCAACTCAGCTGGTTCGGGATATGGACTTCTCAATCCCAAATGTTCACTATGGCATTAGTCCATGTATCCTGTGTGCATATTATCTCCCTAAGTACAGCTATAAGAAATGTAACAGCAAGAAATTGCTGCCATTCCACATTTATTTCCCACTCACAGCTTGAATAATAATTTCACTCTGCCATGAAAAGGCAGCTTCAAAGGTCTAAATGTCACCAGTAGATCTTCTTCCTTACAAATACTGATATTGAATTTCAGTGTCTTTCACTTCATCCCTCAGTAGAAAGTAATATTTTGTCAGTAATTCAAGCAATTCTAATTGACAAAATCTGTGCTCTTAATGTGTGTCAGTCAGGCATCATAATTGTAAAATCAGTTTTCACAGAACCATCAGTATAATGTAATGAATAATACTGAAGAAAGACAGCATAAGACACAGAAAGAAATTAAGTGGTAAAGGCGAGGAAAATTTTGAGATTCACAGCTTACAGAAAGACAAGTAAAAGTTTAGTACCATATCAGTTATGGAAATATTAGTGCGTTTGAAGCATATATTGCAACCCTATTTTGTACTTACTCAAATATCTCTAACAGAGGAAAATTAAAAGGAGAAAAAATTACTGAAATTAGCATTTTATTTCTAGGCTGTCCATGTTATTATACTATATGATGTAATACATGTCATTCATATTCTAACCTATAATTTATAATAGCAACACAGAAGTAAGCTTACACAGTGCAATAAATATGGCTAAGAGCAATCATTACCTTATTGTACAAAATTTATTTAGTGTTTGAACTAAAGTTCAAGAGAATTGCACGATGATAAGAAGGTTCTGGGAAAGTACCAAGCATATGCAAAATTTCTCAACGTGTTTTGTGTTGCTTTATGTGCAGAAAAAGTCACTGAAATATGCCAGCAAAATGTGCTTGTCCCAGATCAAACCATCATATGTATGCACCTTGTATTCAAAGATATTTGTACAGAGGTAAATTAATGGTAAGTTTAAATTGTTTTAAAATATAACCTCACCTTTAAATTGAAAAGTATCTCAAAACAAAAAAGATGTGAGGAATATGCATTACAAACTAACTGAGAGTTTAAAAGAAGGTGAAAAACAATCAACTTTATGGTATTAGAATAGCAATTTTCTTTCAGTGAGTTAATAAGTCTTCCAAATACATGTTTCTGTACTCTAAACTGGTGCTTTAGTAAATGAAAATAATGGTGGTTAGAATGGGATTTTGCATCTCTATAATATTGCCCTAGGGCTAATCCTAAATCTTGTAACTGCTTAAAATACTGTATGTGGTTTTAATAGAAAATAGCCACTTAACTCACTTTAATAGCTGACAGCTCAAAAAGGTTCTTGCTTATCTCCTGAAAAATTGAAACAGTGACAGTATATGGAAGCTCCTTTTCTGTATCTCCTAGGTGACACTTAATATGTATTCAATTCAGATAACATCCTTGCTGTCAGTCAAACAGGAAAAGCAAAAACAGTATCCACATGCCTATACCCAGTTAAGAAATGCTAAAGCATCCACAGATATTAGTAAGCTTCTCTATATTCCTAAAAGTTATGGTGAAAGCAAAAAAATCAAACAAAACCAAACACACACATACAAAAATACCTCAAAAACTAACACTGATTCACTAAATAAACTAGAAATTATATATTCAGGTGAACATTTTGGCTTGTATTATTTATTACTGCCTGAAGAGTACTGTCTGGAAAATCGCTGATTAGAGAATGAATTCTTTACTGCAGACAGATCTGGCTGTTTATGACCATGCTTTACTGAGGTTCTTCTTTTTTAAGACCTCTTTTAAGACCTCTTCCTTTTTTAAATAGGAACAGCTCCTTGCATGCCTCAATATATACTATATTTGATCTGAAGATATCAAAATATGGAAAATGTACTTTTTTATGTCTTCCAGTCTCACCTTAGAAATTATAACGGCAAAATTTCACAAACAATAATGCAGAATTTCATCCAACTGAGTTATTATTGGGTTGCATATTTTATTATACATGCATCTATTTTACATCTGCTTAAGTAGGTCTTCAAAAGACAATTATTCTCTACCCTCACAATCCAAGATGTGATTAAAATACAATGCATATTATTAGCCTGTATAGAGCAAAAACACTAATCTAGAAAACACCTCTTTTGCTATTCAGTTTGACATTTGACACTGCATTTTGATCTCAAAGGTGGAAAGTCACTGTAACACTATCCCATTTTTTTCTCCTCATTCTTTCTTTAAAACCAAAGCCAAAACTACAATCCTTTATCAAGGACATAAGGATTACTTCTACATGAACTCTAACATATGATATATTTATCACGTTTTACTTGCTTAAAAACTGAAGGTACACCAAAACCCAGAATCTTTCACCACTGATTGAGAAAATCTGTTGTACAGTCTCTCTCCTTACAATACCTTATTTTGTCCTTTCATTATTTTGCACTGAGAAGTTATTCCACAAAGATATTTGTATAACTCCCGGTAATTTCAAAACAAAACAAACAAACAGGAAAAAAAACCAAAAAAAAAAAAACCAAAAAAACCCCACCATATTTCCAAGTACAACAGGAAGCTATTCATCAATATTAACTGTAAATTTGTTTTTAGGTATATTTAGCAATTTCCTCTAAAAATCATTCCCAGCATATATCCAACCTAGCCCATCAACCAAACTGTCAAAATATTTCAAGAGGTGAGGAAAATTAGATTAATTTCAAAGTCAAAATAACAATGATTTTAGTCTTAACTCCTTTCATATCAATCCTACATGCTCAAATGTTTATCAGAAAATAGTCCAAACTTAATGAAGGATTGTTACAAAGCTATAGTTTTCAAGATTTTCCTCTTAGTTTTAAAAAATCTTTAAATCTAGTTATAGTTTCCTCCCCTTAAGAAATCTATGATTCTTACATCAATATTAACTCAAAATATTCAAAATATTAACCAGACAGAATATATTTTTTAATACAGATACTCTTTTTTGCTCTCTGATTACTCCCCTCTGAACCCTGGACTACAGCTGGGACAAATTCCTCTCATGCACAGGAAGACCACAAAGCATTTTGAGTTGCTCGAGCTAAGCTTTAGGCTATGTCCAGGAGTGTGCTTGCACTGAGGCACGCATCATCTTCATACACACTCTCCTCCAGGTGAAGCAGGATCCAGCCCTGCTTCAGAATCTATATCATAGTAGCAGAGTACCACGTTGCTAAAGGTCTAAAAGAAATGGAGAATACTAGCCTGATCATGCCTGTCTGTAAAGCAGCTTCTTAGTTCCTGAATCAAAAGTTCTTTTGGAGCATCTTCTGGTTTGACCTTCTCTGACCAAATGCCTGGTAATGAGGTAAAAAATTTTAAAAAGCAAAAATCTTTAAAACACATGCCCAAATATCAGATTACAAATTTTTATACTTTTAAGTTCACTCTTCTATAAAATAGTTATCAGAACTAATGTCTATTTTATTACTTTTTGACTGATGATCAAGTAAGAAATTTCATGTTAGGCCTGTGGATTAGAAATTGTGTTGCTACTTTACCCTGTGTCTCATGCCTAGGGATGACAGCTGAGATGAGTTTCAGGGGCCAAGAGGGAAAATGCACCAGAATCTAAGTCAAAACTCCAGGCAGCTCACTTGAACTCTGAGTATCTGTCAGAGGCTGAAAATAGTTTATGCCTCAAACAATGATATAAAGCTACAGCCACAGAAACCTTCTTGAAGAACTTTGGACTGTAAATCAAACTGCTGATTAGATTAAAGGAAACCCACTGTTCAGTCACTTCAGGCTGAGGGAAAGGTATGCATCCACAATAGGCCGAGCCTCCTGATGAGTTTGGGGTGGGGGAGAGCACAGCTCACAGAAGCCAGGTTTACACAGACTCCCCCCAACCGAGGGGGGAGGAGGAGGTTTTGGGTGCATGGTGCAACCTCTGGTGAGAGGCAATAACACCCATCCTCTGTTTACACAAACTGGCCCAGCTGTGGAACCCCCAACCCCACAGAGCACATCACATCTGCTGTGAGAGACTGACCCCCACCCCAGGGGGACATGGCCAGACATGCCTACCTAGCCTGAGCATATACACCCGTGGGATTCTGTGCCTTCTGGGGGGACCTTCACCACCGGGAAGACCAGCTGGAGAGGATTGTCGAGGCACCAGTGGGACCCACAGAGCAGTTATATTCTTTTATTCTGTCTCTGTCATCCATTGTCCCCCCGCCTATTTTCTACTTCTTTCTTTCCCCTTTTCTTCTCTCTTTCTCTCACATTTGCTATACAATAAAACCCATATTATTGTCACTGGCATATAGTCTCATTTGCACCTTAATTCAGGCAGAGGCATCTCTAAGAACCTTAAAACTGGATCTTAACATTTATTGGCGTAGTCAGCAAGAGTAACATTCTCTGACCCGAAGTGCCTTTCACAATAATCTTGTCTTCTCTCACGAAATTATTTTATCTTCCTTATCTACTTCATCTCATAAATCTAAACACTATTTCTTTTGAGTGCCTCGACAATCCTCTCCAGCTGGTCTTCCCGGTGGTGAAGGTCCCCCCAAAAGGCACAGAATCCCATGGGTGTACATGCTCAGGCTAGGTAGGCATGTCTGGCCATGTCCCCCTGGGGTGGGGGGGGGTCAGTCTCTCACAGCAGACTCTGGGTCTGTTGCACCATGTGCAGCCCTGTGGGGCCAAGCCTCTCACGTGAAAGTCTTGTGGATGTGCCCTGTGGGGTTGGGGGTTCCACAGCTGGGCCAGTTTGTGTAAACAGAGGATGGGTGTTCACTGCCTCTGACCAGAGGTTGCACCATGCACCCAAAACCTCCTCCTCCCCCCTCGACTGGGGGGAGTCTGTGTAAACCTGGCTTCTGTGAGCTGTGCTCTCCCCCACCCCAAACTCAACAGGAGGCTCGGCCTATTGTGGATGCATACCTTTCCCTCAGTCTGAAGTGGTTGAACAGTGGGTTTCCTTTAATCTAATCAGCAGTTTGACTTACAGTCCAAAGTTCTTCAAGGAGGTTTCTGTGGCTGTAGCTTTGTATCAATGTTTGAGGCGTAAACTATTTTCAGCCTCTGATAGCTGCCCCTTGGCTCAAACGTTGTGTCTCTTTCCTAGCGATCTTCAATAGTTTATGGGTCATCCACAGGGGTGATACGTACATAGCGGATAGTAGGAGAAAAGACAGAAAAAGAAGTAATAATGCAAGTAATCATGCAGTGTACAATAGCTATTCCAATCATTAAAAATATAAATCCAATAGCAATCATCAGTGATCTTAACAGTATCTCAGCCTAATGAGTAGCTAAAACGTTAGAATTAAAGCTCCCACAAAATAAGCAACAAGAATAATGCATAAGAATCAAAACATATTTACTGTTCAAGACATATCAAATTATAACATTCTGTTAAAATTATGTTTCTTCAGTCAGTGAAATTCTGTTTAAATTTTATTGACAGCTGCACCAAACTGGGACAACAAAAAATGCTATGGCCATATGTGGTCTTCAGGCAGATCTAATGGGTTATTATGAATGCATACTGGGAATGGAAAACAAGGTTTTCAACTACTTTTGGCATGCTTTTGAGTTAACCTTTTTGTTCCACTTCCTGAACATTATTGTCCTTCTCATGGTAATGCAAAGTGCCCTATCTGACAAAAATACTCACATAATAAATATAGACTACCTATGACCCTAATATGTATTAGATTGTAAAATGGCCTTTTCTGTCAGTTTGTCTGAAAGTATTTGGGTCGCATTGTGGCAAAATAGGAAATATATTTTCTTCTTTCCCTGCTCTATCACAAAGGTGAAAATTATATTGCTACTTTTTGCCCTGGAACAGGCCTCTTTTCCTGTCAATCCAGCATAAACTTCAGCAAAAAAGAAAACGTAACTACACATTCAAAAGAGGAAAAAGTCAAGGACAGATTTATTTTGTATCACTTAAAGCATGACATGAATAATTGAGTGAGTTATTCTTCTGTTTGGTGAGAAGAGAAAAATGTATAAATCCCATCATTCAGAGTGAAACACTACCCCCACTCAACTCTTTACACATGTTATTAGAAACCATAAAGTCAAAATCACATGCCTGAAAATCTATTTTGAAAATAGTGAGCTTGTGAAGAGCATATATTAATTACACAGCTTGCCTTGGCAGGACTAGAAATTTAATATTGCTCTATTAAGAACAAATATTTTTCTCACTTTGGCCTAAAACTTGCTTTAGACTTCATTAATTAGAAATTATATATAACACTAATAGGCCAGAACTGTGTCATGAAATGTTTTTGAAGAAAACCTAAGGAATTATAACATTGTATTTTACTTGTGTAAAGAGGTATAATGTAGAAAAAAGAATTCTGAAATACTTGCTTCAAAAATGAACAATTCGTAATCTGTGAATGAAGGATTTGGAAAGTTCATTCTAGATGCATTTGATAAAGTGCATTTATACCTAGATAATCTGAAAACTATTGCTTAAAGCAGTCCCAAGATGCTCATCACCATCAACACATGAATACTAAATAGCCAGGCAGTTTTGCTCATAGCTGGAGTTTCGTACATCAGGCAAGAAAGGTTTTTTAACAAAGCAGCTCTGTCTGATTCAGAATGGCCCCCAATGCTATCCAAAATGATGGCTCAGCCTTCACGACATTAGGAAAATACAAGAACTCACACATAGAATACTGCAGTCTGACATCTTAATGCAACTGACTCCTGCACAACGCTACAGCTGTAGCTCCAGGGACTGAATTCCCCCATTGTTGGCACCAAGTCGTTTGCTAGACTGGCACAGTGCTGGCCAGCTGGCAACACAGGAGCTGGACCAAAGCCCACAGGATGCTCCCTGCTGCCAGCACCCTAGAGGACACTGCCTGAGAAGCCAGCCCAGGAGAAAGGGGCTGCCACCACAGCCCAGACCACCAGCCAGTGGCACAGCAGTGACTTGGCAATGGTAGCTGCCACCACTGCCTCCTCCATTTCATCCCCTTTGGCAGTAGCAGCCCACCTCCCTGTGCCAGACAGAGCACACAGTGACAGTCACTGGCAGTGGGAAGAGAGACTGAAGAGAGAGAAAGGAAAGAAGAGCGTTAATGAAGTGCCTGTAACATTCTTGTAGCAAACAAGTTAGCAATACCAGGCAGTAAGATCAAGCATGCTGCATGGAAGAAGTCCGTATCTTCCCTCAGCTCCAGGAAAATCGTCAATAAAAGACAGACTCTTAAAAGCCTGTACATGGAGGCTGGCCTTTCCTGCAAAATTTGCTCAGCATTCCTCATACCTGAAGTACAGGGGTGTGTATATATAAATATATACATATATATATATACACTCCTATAGATACAGGTGTATAGAGTGTTCCTATT
This sequence comes from Corvus cornix cornix, assembly GCF_000738735.6. Classification (NCBI taxonomy): domain Eukaryota; kingdom Metazoa; phylum Chordata; class Aves; order Passeriformes; family Corvidae; genus Corvus; species Corvus cornix. Next base: position 95,591,627 of record NC_046333.1, on the reverse strand, counting down.
CCTGCAGAAAAAGGGAGTAAAAATCAAATTTTTAATCAGTTGGTGAAAGAGATCATTGGATGTACTTACATTGGATATACTTACATTTCTATATGGGGATGAGCTTTCTTAAACCAATTTCATTCCCCTAGAATCCCAGCAACAAACTCAGTTCAGGGACAGAGCATAACTATTAGAAAAAAAAGTATTTAAAGGGTTGACCTGAAGGGGTAAAGAAGCCAAAGAGTGGGATCAAATCCTGATAGTCTCTCACCTTGCAGAAGTCTGAGACACTTTGCATGCCCTGGCATCTCAGTCCTGAGCCATTACATGACACTGACAAGCCCTTCTTTCTCTCCCAGTTCCACATAATTCAAGTTTTTTTGCTTAACAGTTTGCTGTATCCAAGCTCAGGATAAGTAATGACCAGTCAATCTCAAAAGGTTTCAAGGTTTAATTCAGAGAAACATCTGAAGGGCCTAATATCCCTTCCAGCATAATGAGCTGAATAGCTCATGGGAATCAGGTCTCTGTAGACATTTCCAATAACTTGTTTTTAACAAGGATTGAAATGTTACAACAGCTTCTCCTGTTGTTTCAGTATTTCTTTATATTTTCCTAAGGAAAATCAGACGTAATACATAAGGGATGTGAAGGGGGGCATAGGGAACAGACGGGGACATGATGAATAGCAGAGAATTAAATTAAAGGAACAAAATTTAACAGTACCTCAAGATTTAATCAAAATATTCAAAGGTTTTTAGGTAGCTAGTTATCCATGATTTCCAATTTTCTTGTCAATTTTTTCCCAAATGTTTAAATTTAGAATGAAAAAACCATCTTACATTGTATCATAACAATGTCATATCTTTAGATGTGTGAGCTCTTCTTCAGTATTGCTTTACTTGAAATGTGCTTGTTTGAGCTACTAAGCCAGGCTAAATCTGAGTAATTATCCTAGGGTAACGTAATCCTTGTCTACAAAGAGTACTTATTTTCCATAGGACGAGGCCTCATACCTAAGTTCTGCTTTAGTTTCAGTATGGACATAATACAAGATAGCCAGATGTGTCACTGATTTGCTATATGCAACCTTGAAATTCAGTCACAGATAAAGTTCTTATAATAAGCAAAGATTCTGTTCAAATACACATGTAAGCTTTTTCAAACAACATTTCTTAATGTACATTTTTCTTCAGTTTTTGGTCTTTGCAAAATGCCAGCCTGTGTGATTTCCAAATTATGTGACAGAACTACTCATTGCTCACATACCTGCATCTTTGATAATTCTACCCCCACAGGGTTACCTTCTGTTTAATAACGAGTTTTATTCCTGTTCTCCATGCAGTGGTTGTCCTCTGCAACCATGGCATTACATCCCCCTATGACACAGTTAAGGTAAAAAATGCATGCTGGAACAGATTGTTCCCTGCTGCAATTCCTTTAAAGCCAAGTCATTTTCATCAAGGGTGAACTCAGATCACTGTCTTTTAAAATGAACTCCTTAGTATTTATTGAAGGCAATCCAAAGAATGACTTGTTTCAAAAAAATTCTCATGAAAATTTTTAATGTACCACTGGGTATTATTTCAAGGCAGGAATGGTGTATTTACAGCGTTGTCTTAATCTAAAAAATACAGTAGCTTCTCAGCATTCCAAGACACAATTACCTTTTAAGTTCCTGAAGTGAAAAGGTCATGGCAAAGACTTCCTGAGTGGATTTAATAAACCAATAATAGATCTAGGTCTTCAGTTCTTAAGTAGGGCTTGTCTTTGGTTACTTAACCCTTAGTTTATAGAGTACAGAAAAGTTTACAAATACTAATTGATCAAATGTTAAACTAGTTATTCTCACCTTTCCCTTAAGCATAATATCCTTTTCCAATTACCTTTCATTTTGCCTTGTGTTGCTTAATTTTTTGATATCCGTATACAGAGTTCAGGAGCTATTCCAATTGTATTTTAATAATTTATGGTTTTGAGGTTCTTCGTCCCTGTCTTAATCTGTCTCTGTCAAGGCTGGGGGGCTGGCATTAGTCTCAAGAATATAGAAACAGCTAAATTTTTGTGAGTGTCACATCAAGTATAATACCAATAGCCAAATATAATACAAATATAATACCAATAGCCAAAAAAAAAATTTGACATTTTATGTAATGTCAAAAAGTGAACCATGCCACTCTACTTGAATGAGAAGGAATATGTATGTAATCTCATAAAATCCAATATATTTTGATCCACAATACATTTAGTACTTCAATGAACCAACAAGGAGGTAATAGTCACACAAATTGTATCATGTTAACAGATTTAAGATTATATTTCTCTCTGACAGAATATAAAAATAACAGGAAACCACACCAAGGTCTAGCATGATACTCTCAAAATGATATATATGATTGGAATGGTTTTCTCTTGAAAGCCAGATGGTTTATCCCCAATAAGGCAGAAATTTGTTTTGAAATATTCTGTTTAATGTTGGTCCAGCCTCACTTTGAATGTTGTGTGTAATTCTGGACCCCACAATTAAAAAACGACGTTAAGATGCTCGAACTCATGCAGAGAAGAGCAACAAAGTTAAGGAAAGAGCTGGAAGGAATGACCAAGAAGGCTGAAGACATTGGCTTTGCTGGCTTTGGAGAAAAGGATGTTCAAGGGTGACCTCTGTTCTCTCTGCAGCTTACTGAGGACAGGAAGTGGACAGGAATGTCCTGGGTACTTTCCCTGGCAACCAGTGACAAGACACACAGGAAAGGTTCAAAGCAATGTCAGGGGAGGTTCAGACTTGACATTAGGAGCCTTTTTTTCACTGAGAGTGTGGTCAAACAGTGGAGCAGGCTTTGTAGAGAGGTGGTCAATGCCTCAAGCCTGTCAGTGTTTGAGAAGCATTTAGACAATATCCTTAATATACTTTAGCTTTTGGTCAGCCCTGAAGTGGTCAGGCAGATGGAGTAGATGATATTGTAGGTCCCTTCCAACTGGAACTATTCTACAATTTTCATTCTGAATCTTAAAATTTTCAAAACCTCATAGAACAAGACATCTATCTCCTGATAACCTACATTCAAAAAGAGTTTTGCCATCATTAAAGGTGTAGGACTTGACCCATTTTTATGAAGCAAAGGACAATACAGACCACTTTTCACCCATTAAAATAGCAAGAGGTGAACGATATCTTTTCAACTTAGTTATTTTTCCAAACATGCTGCAATTCTGGGTCTGCCAAACTTGTCTGACTCTTCCTTGTACTGCTCCCAGTGCAGTTTGCCCCAGAAGATGGATACAAGCTTCAAATTATTGGCACTGGTCTGGCAGAGGAGTGGGGGACCAAGAGACAAACTTTGCTTTACTCTCTCAACTAATTCTACTTCTTAGTCATGTTGCAAAGGGTGTGAATCAGTTGTAAACAGAAAAGGCCCTTACACTTTGGAAAACCTCCAGGTGATATCTGGTACTTGTGCCCCACACTGTTCACCACACAGACTTGAATAAAATACCACTCTTTCAGACAAGCTATGCTTGACCAGAACAAGCTCCATTTTGGCCACATGTTCCTGTCCTTGATGATTATCAAGGCCTAAACAGTAAGTGCCTAAGTACACAAACTGAGCAAACGTGTAGGAACCCAGAGTGCCGAGAATATTTCTCTGCCTTTTTTTAAGGGTTCTTACCCCCCTGAGCAACACTGTTTTAGCCTCCAACCTTGGAAAAAATTACCAACAATCAGACAAGAACTAGAAAATACAGTGGTGTGAATTGGGTGATAGACTACTATGTAACATTGTCACAGGGTGAAAAATTTAGAGGTTTTGGGCTTCTCTTTGTAGTAAAGAGATAAGAGTAAAAAATATTAAAATGGAGGATTGTTGTTGCTCTCCAAACCTTCTTCTCCTTCTTCTACTACTCCATATTCTGCAGTAAAAGTAGTTTGGAATGATTGGATAGAAAATTCCGCAGTTCCTAGTCGTGTTACTGAATAATTGGTAGGAAAATGAAAATAATGTACATTTTTAGTAACTATTGGTTAAAATATCTTTAAAAGGCTGTGTAAATCTTGATAGAGAGGCTTCACTCCTGCTTTTCTGTGCTCTATGCTGTACCTGGGTCATGCTAGTGGCTCTGTTCCTCTGATAGGACTTAATAAACAACTATCTGGAAGCATTGAAACTCAAGGAAAAGTCTTGGTTTATCTTTGAAACTCCTTGCAAGGACTTTCAGCAAATTCTCTCCCATCCAGAGGGACTTGATTTACGGCACAGTTCAGTGTCAAAACGTATAAATATACTCCCAGCCCTTAACTTCAGAAAGATATTCTGTGGAAATTCTGGTTCTGTCCAGTGACATAGTGTATCCCACTTGCTTCTAAAAAAACAACCAAAACCAAAACCCAGACCAAAGGAGACTGAATTGTCCTGGCTGTTGCTCCCCAGAATTAGTAACTGTGTTGCTGAGGTAATAAAAGGTAATTGTCAACTTACCCTCTATATTTTACAGTCTCTATCCATTTTTACCATCAGTCACATAGCCTCTGGATATCCATATCTCATGTTTATATAAAATCAGGAACCCAACAGAATTGCATATCCATTGTAATAACTGACTGCTTTACTTATTATTTAATTCAGTGGAAGAAAATATACTTTTTAATGCATTTGACCTAGGCTAAAACAATTTAAAAATTCATCAAAACATGATTTTTCCTTGAAAAGAATACACCAATAATAGAAAACACTCTGCAGTTAGGAATAGATTAGGTATTTAATTATTTGGTACAAACTTAAAAGTGAACATTCCCCAGGCAGAGAATAGATTCCCTGATACAAAATCAAATGCATCTCTGGAACTTGGCTTGAATTTTGTACTAAGGTTGCACAAGTAAGTAAGTATCATAATTCTTAACAAGGCTACCACTTCTTATGTATAAATAAAATATTGAGACTCGATACGCATAGCATTATTTGGACATATGTCAACGTTCCTGATTGCAGCCGGCTAATTACTGTATGATTTTAGATATTACAGCATCAGCTTTTAATTTTGTCACTTGTCTGCTGTGCCAAAATCACTCACAGGAGCAGACTCTACAATTAAAACTTCTGCAATAAGTAACGAGTGGCAAGAATGTGAATAATGTGTATGTCACAGAGTAGACTAGGTCAGCCTTTGGCCTACATGTTTCCTGAATTTAGTTGATCTTCAACAAGGTTTCATTGCTTTCCTCCCACAACATCTAAATAGAGTCACCTGTGACAAAGAATGAGTTCACTCCCACAGAAAAAGAAAGAAAAGGAAAGAAATAAAAGTTAACATTGCTGTATACACAAGATACTTGTATGAAATCAAGGGAATGAAAATGCAAAAAGCCTGTCATTGCCCCTGCCTTGTACTTGGAATATTCCACCGGGTGCTTTTATACTTCTTCATCTGACAGCCAGCCTTCTATGAGTTAAGGAACCATATGAGAACATCAACGCTCAGTAATTCCTAAAGTCTCTGACCTCACAGGTGAAAAAAACACTTCAATATACCACAGTAGTTTAAGAGGTCAAAGTCAGAATGCTTATTACCATTTAATCCACGCAGCAGATTTCCTCTCTGCATGTTTCTTTCATGGCACTACCACTCCTGAAGAGGCAAACGAGAGTCTGTGAATCCAGGGAGGCCAGAATACTTTTGTGATTTGTGCATACTCAAGGTAGCTGTAACTTTGCTCTTGGAAGAGGCTGCAGGGCAGTGTTTATCATCAGCATTGAGAGAAGTCCATGTGTTCAGGTCCATTGAAAGTGAAGACATTTTCGAAAATATAAAGTTACAGTTCCTTCAGAGATGATTGAATATTTCTGTTTCTGTTTAAGAAAGCATCAGTTGCAGAACATGACACTGTCTTCTTAGAATTTTTTTGTTAATGTAGAAACATCGGAACATGCCACATTACACTCCTGTAACAATATTTAAATATATACCTTGCAAATGGTTTGTTCTGTTCATTCCAGGCTCTTCCCTGAAGATGCCTCTTTTTCTCCAAGGACTGCATGCCTAATTGAAATGGCAGCAAAAATTACAGGAGGAAAAAGTGACCGAAGGACTCAGTCTTAAGTATGACACTGGCTCTGATCAATCACTAGATTTGAAGAAGAAAAAATCCCCAGGGCAGTGACTCTCCAGATATACAATTAATTGCCTATTGAAAGAGAAGATAGGCAACAAAATGTCTTTAATTGAGCTGGTGATAAACAAGCAGAACAAAAACATGCATATGAGAAAATCCTCCATTTTAAGAGAATTTGAAGTGCTTTTTCCTGGTTTGTCATTCTTCACTCTGAAAATAATACACATCTACAAGCCCTGATTTATACAGAATGTGCACTGCTTATGCAATGATTACCGCAAAAAAAACCCAACCATGTTTCAAAAGAGTATTTCTAGTATTAAAGTGCATATAATGAACTTGTGAATTTGTGGTGATGGTATCCCCTTTCCACAATTACTAGTTGTCTGGACTCTTGCTCTGATTCAGCTATTTGATACTTAGGAAAACAAAAGCATTTTTTCACATGGTTATTTATAAATTAAACCAGAAATGCCTTAATAATCCACCACCAATAAATTATTTGATAATCAAGGAGTTAGACCATCTTAGGTACTCAGGTAGAAATGGAAAAGACTTCAAGGATTGTGATTAGGCTGTCTATAATACTTTCTTATATAGAATTCAGAATTGCCCTTAGATTTACCACATTTTGTTTTCATATCCTTAGAAAGAAATAACTTTTTTTTTTTTAGTTTCCCTGTTTATGAGTAAGATAGGAAGAGAAGCCAACCAAGAGCTTATGGGTCACGATTTAGGGGAGGGCAGGGACAGGTGGGGGGACTGCTACAGGCTGCCTGCACATGAAGACTGAGCAGATGAGGTCACTATGACAGATAGGAACAGCCTCACATTCACAATCCCTGCTCTTCATGAGGGACTTGAGCCACCTCATCATTTATTGGAAGGACAACACAGCAGGACGCAAGCAATCCAGTAAGGAAGAAATTCTTTACTGTGACTGTGGTGAGGCCATGGAGGCCCAGAGAAGTGGTGGATGACCCATCCGTGGAAGTGTTCGAGGTTAGTCTGTGTTGGGCTTTTGAACAGCCTGGTCTAGTGGAAGGTGCCCCTACCAAAGGCAGAAGGGTTGGAACTATGTAGGAACCCAGAGTGCCAAGAGAATATTTCACTGCCTGTTTTTAAGGGTTCTTACCCCCCTGAACAACACTGTTTTAACCTCAAACCTTGGAAAAAATTACCAATGATCAGACAGGAACTAGAAAATACAGTGGTGTCAATTAGGTGATAGACTATTATGTAGGATTGTCACAGGGTGAAAAATTTAGAGGTTTTGGGCTTATCTTTGTAGTACATAGATAAGAGTAAAAAATATCCAAGTGGAGGATTGTTGGTGTTCTCTAAACCTTCTTCTCCTTCTTCTACTACTCCATGTTCTGCAGTAAAAGTAGTTTGGAATGACTGGATAGAGAATTCTGCAGTTCCTGGCTGTGTTACTGAATAATTGGTAGGAAAATGAAAATAATGTATGTTTTTAGTAACCATTGGTTAAATTATCTTTAAAAGGCTGTGCAAATCTTGATAATTAGAGACTTCACTCCTGCTTTCTGTGCTCTATGCTGTACCTGGGTTACGCTAGTGGTTCTGTTCCTCTGATAGGACTTAATAAACAACTATCTGGAAGCATTGAAACTCAAGGAAAAGTCTTGGTTTATCTTTGAAACTCCTTGCAAGGACTTCTAGAAAATTCTCTCCCATCAGGAGGGATTTGATTTATGGCACGGTTCAGTGTCAGAACTAGATGACCTTTAAGGTGCCTTCCAACCCAATCCTTTCTATGATTCTATGATATATCAAAAAGTCATTGATGGGTACAGTTGCTGTGGAACAACAACAGAAACAGAAGATAATGCTTCGGAGAATGAGATCTCAGTATAAGCAGGTCAACAGGTCAGTACCAAAATATTAATGCTAGAAATAATCATTTTGAAGAAACTGTTCATTTTCTTTTTGGATGATCACCATCACTTTATTATCATAGGAGAAAAGCAGATGGCAATACCCCTCAAGAGATCAGTTGTGTTCTTGATGAAAAAGACTTAAAATAGCAAAAGAGACATCAACATTAAGAACTGTATGTGCTAAAAGCAAACTTCTAGTACTGTACAACACTATTCTTCACTAGACTTCGAAGAGCAAATTTACATTGTCAAATGTTTTTAATGTCACCCATTATCATTTCTGGAGATGATAATTAGCCTGGTAACATTACATGAGAAACATAAAATGAAAACATAATATTTTCTTTTCTAACTAAAATAATAAGAAGAATTGTTCTTCCATTTCTGCAATATCCCAAAGTCAATGAAAGAGAATAGGTTCCAAAAGCTGAGATAAAACAGGACAAATAGGAGGAATCCATCAGCAGCAAACTTCTCATTTTAAGTTCTATCTAACTTCCACTGAGGTTGAATTCCTTCTGAGAAATTCATCTCTACCCATATTTTCCTATTGAGCTCTGTCTTGAAAAGGTTCAACAGATTATTTTGCATAAAAAATACCTTCAGATTATCTCCTAACCAACTTCTCAGAATTTAATCAAGTTTTAGCCATATACTTAATGTTTTGCCATGATAAAAGTTAACTTTTTTCATTAGATCCCATTATGGTTTTTTATACTTACTGCACCTACAAAACCCACTAAATTGAGCTTAATTCCCTGTACTATAAAACTGACCTGTCTGCTAAACTTGTTTCAGAGATAATAATTTGCTAGATTTATAGTGAGTATGTTCTAAATCGATCTAATTAGAGTGGCTTGAGAATAAAGGTTGCAAGACCTTTAATGATTAAAGCATCAATTTTAGCAATTTATGTGGGGTGTCTTTTTGTCAAATAAACTCCTCTGGAACCGCAGTTGTTTATTGTTTTGCATCAGCTCCATAACTTGAGAAGGGGCGTGGTACAGTATCAGTTAGTTGTCCTTATATTTGTCTTTAGAAATTATTAAAACCACTATAACTTTTTGTGATATTCTAAATATTCCAAATAAGCATAGAAAAAAAAGCTTATATTTCATGACAATATCTCATAGTGTATGGGAGGGAAAAATTATTTACTGTTGTTTTTTAAGAAAGAGGTCCTCAAATTACATAAGAACTGTTAAAGATCAGTTCTTTGTTTCAGTTTTGGAAAGACAACAGCTTTTTTTTATTGCTGTTGTAGAGTGACAGCTAAATAGACATGATGCCACGTGCCTATAGTAAGATTGAGCGGAGCTGTTTGGCAGGGGGTGGATCAGGAAATAGGAACGATACCAGATGTGATAGCACTCTGGGTGAGTTATCTTCTCAGGATTGCTGCGCTGCCTCACTTTGTCAGGGACTTAGCTCTGCAAGGTACTGAGCGTTTCAGGGACTGATTCAGCAAAATACCCTGACATCAAATATACCTTTAAATGTATCTACACAAAATGCCCAAGTGTAATATTATACAAGCCTTTAAACCATTTTAATCACCAGGAGCTATCTACAAGTCATATTGTTGCACATAACCTCAGTACAGAAAAGCATCAGACTGTAAACTTATGACACTTGCAGAAATATTCAAAAATATACTCTGAAGGACAGCTTAGCCTGAACTATTTTCCACACTACGTCTCAAAATATCACCACACTGAGATCAAGTATTCCTGTGCTCTACTCCATTGTCCACTATAAGCAAGACACGAGGTAATAACTTCAACTAGTCATGAAAAAAATGAAACAAAACAAAACAAACCCTTGAAGCGTGCAAACCAAGACTTTGCCTTAGATCATTACTCCACAGCCATACTCATATTGCAGCATAAGAATGCCTGTAGGCATGTTAACCACACCCCTGGGCCCTTCAGGATCACTAGTGATGCCATGAAGATTTTTTGCCTTTTCTTTTATACCCCTGTTATACCTTTTTACAGCTTCTGTATTCCTAGTGCTTTTTCCCTACATTCTTGGACTTGTTTGTCAAGCTAAGAGACTAAACATTTTAGAAGCTTCGTAGCTAGGGATCAGTGTGCCCCAGACCCCAAGGTCCTCTCCAGAACACATTCCGTAAACTAAGATAGAACCATCCAGGGGAAGACTGCTTGGGGAGAGGGGCTCACTTGAGCCTCTCATTGGGGAATCTTTGATAGATATGCTAATTAGTAAAACCTATAATGTTATACCCAATCTTTTGGGGCATATTCGGCGGGGTGCATTTCGATGCATATGACCTGGACGTGTGCACCTAAGGATCCTTAAGAATAAATACCAAGGTAAAATCCCTTTTCCCCTTCTAACTGTGTATGACTCTTGATTTTAAGACCAGGAAAAGGCATCACTAACCATTAAAATTTATCAAACTGCATCAACAGCCACTCAACAGAGAATGAAGGCACCAAATGCAGATGCCCTGAATGCTGACCATATGAGGTGCTGATGATATACACAAACTCAGAAAAAGAAAAGACATTGTGGGGTTTGTGTGAACAGCCACATAAGGCTACTCTTGTGAGTGTACATGGCTCAGTTGGACAGAAGGCTGCTTCTTCTATTCAAAAATCAAAATACTTACTAACCATTGCTGACATATCTGCCACTGTATAAGAGCATCCTGCATAAATAAGAGGATATACATTCACTTGCAAATGGAGAGACAGAAGAGAGATTCATAGCATTTAAGGGTTTCAGACAGGGCCAGGATAGTAAGTTAGCTATCTGTAATGAAGAAACTGAAGTTCATGGGGTTTTTAAGAACAGGCAGAACTAGAAAACAATTTTAATGTTTCTCTTTCTTTCCCTCATCTCCTGCCACAAGCAAACAAATAAAAATCCTTAATTCTTCCCCATGTATTTCACTGAGGAATGAGTGAAATATAACAGACCAAATTTAGAGAAAATCTGTTGCAAAATAAATCACCTTGAACAGAGAGGATGCAAGCAAGAGGTTTCAGTATGAGACACTGATAACAGGATCCTGGTGCTTGTTCACTCTTAAAGCTTATCAAAAGTTATTCAGGGTCTCCAGCTCTTACTGAAAATTGAATGATTTCTTCTCAGGAAGTATAAATAGGAATGAAATCCCTCTAACGATTTGCTCATTTTTGTTTCCACAATTCTTCAGTAATTACTTTCTAATTCTAAATTATATAACTTTTAGGTCATGACTTGAACAGCTCTTTTGTTGGCTGAAGAGATAGTGGATGAAGCACTTATACAAGGATCTGCTGTTGGAAAATCTAAACCACAATACCTAAGAGCAGCAAAATTGCTGTGCATTAGCCTTATTGCCAGACTCACAGTCAGCACCCAAGATATGGTGGCTGACATGTTTGACTATCCTCATAGTACATCTTTTATTTCAGAGGTATAAGCCCAGGTAATGTTACCTTGGTACCTTACCTTGGTAGCTGTTTGAAAAATTTTCTTGAGTTTCAAAAGCCAGCAAAATTTGTCAAGAGGCCTTAGTCAAAATGGTTCCCACAACCCACAATGCTCCACAATACCTACAGTACCAAAATATCCCACTTGAAATCAACCAAGATACACCTATATGACCTCCAGCCACACCTTGCAACCTGAGCAGTGATGGGTTATTTATCCTATATTTTGTTTTATATTATGAGAGGTATTTTTACAAAGATTTTTTAGATCTTCCACAAAGATCTTTCTTCTATTTCAGGTATAAAAAAGACCTAGCAAGACAAAGACAGTGCATCTCTAATGATGCAAAGCATTACCATTTTTATTTTGTTAGATTAACACATAAAGCAATTTTTAATATCAAACTGCTCAGCACAAACTAGACAAGCTCTATTACTGTTCTTTTCACTCAGACAGTATTTTTTAAAAAAAAAAGTCCACGTATTACAGGTCTACATGGGAAGAAGCAAGAAAATAGATATCACAGTTTATGAACCAGATTTTTTAATCATTCATATTGCCTTTACTCACCTTCCAATGTCAACAGTAGTAGACAACATGGGTGTATGTTTTTCAGAGTCATATGCTATAGGTTTTTTTTTTTTTGAGTATAGCTCATAAGAAGGTCTACTAATAACTTGGAGCTGAATTTCCCTCCAGTGAAATAGTGTTCTGAATACTGGGGGCATACAGTATGTTAGAAATTGGGGTTTATTTCTTTTCACTTAAGAAATGTGCTGTATTTTAGAAGGCAAAAATTCATCTCTACAGTTTAAAAATTTTAAAACCACAATATTACAGAGGAGACAGAAAATCCTCTAGGTGACCTCACATTCTGGTGCATTAACAGTGAGCATGGTGGATACCATGAACTATTCTTAGCAGCAAATTTGCAAGCATCAGCTGAGGAACAAAGAGATATGCTCCACTTTAGAACTGAGGCACTAATTGGAACAAAATATTACCTTGCTTGAAGAAAAATCATAGGTTATAGCTGCATTACTGTTTTGAGTCACCAGTTAGACCCACCCTAATAAAAAGGGTGAGTTTTAGACCCTGATTGATTTCTGGGTGCTGTGCTGAATAGAAAGCATTGGAGCACAGTCCACCCACAGTGCACTTAAAGTGATTCAGAGCTGACAGGCAATAAAAGAAATATTGTTCCTCTTCTCATTTAGTAGAGCAAGAATAGCTGTATGCAATTTTATTTCTGAACTTGATAAGTGAAAAATGACTCATTTTACTAGATAAAGACCATTTTAAAAAGCTTGGTCCTATAATTTGCATATTTTGAAAATGAAATTAGTTCATCATGAAATGGTTAAATATAGTATTATGAGATAGGTGAAAGCCTGTAGAATATAAAAAAAATAGTTACAGGAATTAAATAAAAAGGGAATGTACTAAAAAGGAGAACTTGTCTTGAATTTTATGCCCCTTCCCTGCATTTACAGATGAATGTGCCAATCAAAACTGCAAATCACTTTACCATACATGCAACTAACAAAGCATATAAACAAATGACCTTGTAGCTCTATTGCTTTGCTAGTTCTGTGCCCAAATCAGGCAGGTAATGAAGATTTTACAGGTTGAGAGGACGTCCTCGAATGCACGTACTGTTATCTCTCTCACATAGACACACACACTTCTAATTAATGCATATTGGCTGTATAGTTGTCTTTCCTCCCTCCATCCTTCTCCCAGCTGTACCATCAAAAAAGAATGAGTGGTGAAGAGGTAAGATATGTTTACACACCCAGGCTGGAAACAGTTCTGTCAGGCTGGTTGCCTGGATGTTAATAGACATGTAAAGTAACATAGATTTTGAAAAATCACATTGATGCCATTGAAAACTCATAATAGAACTACCACTTTGCTATGTATAGTCGAAATATGAATATCCTCTGTGTTGTCAGTTGTTTAATTTTAAAAATTTAATTTAAGGGGAATACTAGGGAAAAAAACCCCCAAAGTTCTAGGAGTCAGAGTAGCAGTCACAAAAGATTTACTTTTTAAGTCACTGGACTGGAATTCAGGACACGCAGTTCACTGCAGACATTTTTTTGTATTTTTAAAACCATCTAATTGAATCTCTCCATAAATCTCTTTTGTCTACAGCTTATTCAGGCTATATACAGCTTATTCAGACCTCTTTGGGGAAAGAAGCAGGGCTTTATATGTATGAATGCTGCACATAGCTCATAGGGCCTTGCAATGGCCATATACACCTGGAAAATGAATAATGAGGTTGTATGACCTTTCTGCTTCCCCCATTATTCATCCCCAAGAGAAGCCCCCAGTGAACATCTGCAAAGCAAATTGATTATTCTTCTCCCCAAACCTTCCTCCCTCCAGATGCTTACAAATAAACACGACAGCATCCAGAGGTGGCGTGCTCAGAACCCAGTGTTACACCAACCAGCATCATCTCGTGTTTTGGTTTACTCTCCTATTTTCCCTTTGCTTTTAAAAGCAGATATTTTGTCTTTGTCCTGTGTTTTAACAATGTCTACAGCAAAGGGAATCCTGATCCACTGTGATTATGGTGCTCCTGTGTTACCAAAAAAGCCCAGTTCCAATACACTGCCCTGCTGCTCCCCTCCCCTCCCCTACAGAGCCCCCAGCCCATGCAGCATCTGGTATATCACATTGCCCGGAGGAGTTGTGAATGCCCCACAACTGGGGATTGCTGGAAGTGTTGAAGGCCAAGCTGGATGGAGCTCTGGACAGTCTGGTCTGTGGAAGGTGTCCCTGCTCGTGGTTGGGGGGTTGAAACTAGATGATCCTTAAGGTCCCTTCAAACCCAAACCATCCTGTGATTCCATGATTCTATGATTTTTACTCATTTGAAAAATAGCAGTACAATGGAATGCTGTTTAAACCTCCTAGCTTTACAGTAGTTTACATTCTATATAAATTACATTTACATTCTATATAAAATTGATAATAATAAGCACTACAACTGGAAGTATTTGGCTACAAATTATTTGACAGTACTATTTCTCTGAATTTTTCTTATCTGTGATCTCTACGTCTATTGTGTCCCTCACTAGAACTTTAACTTAAAGTACAGATATCTCTACTTCTTTTGGGGTGTGGAGGGAGAGAGGGAATTGTAATCAAAAGAATTACAAAATTTGTTAATTTTATATTTTTTTCTAAATAAAAATCATTTTAGTGTTGTTTAATCTAGCTGACAAAGTTAAAATTAGTGCAAAAGCATAAGGAAAGAAAATAAGCACATCTAGAAATGAGAAACAGTGAATTTGGACAAAAACACACTTATGAACAAGGCCTGAAAGGAAATGGATTAATTTTTTGAGGGAAGCTCATTTCCCCTTTAACACATTTTGAATCGTTACCATATATCATGAATCATTTTCATGAACATATTAATATCTTTTTACTTGCCAAATGATGCAAATGATTCTAAACTTATAATTATGGAAAGGAGAAACTACTGTTAAATTTTGTAATGCAAAAATCGTTTTCTTAAAGAATGAGCTTAGCACAGATGTTAATAAATTTATTTTGTTTTGTTTTCATTTGGGGAATGTTTCATACATTAAACCAAGTCAATGGCCCAAATGTGCATTAAAGTCTATGAAGGAAAGAGCAAAACTGTAACACCTTGTAAGCCAGTCTAGCTTTTCCTAGTGAGATCTTGTTGTTCTGAGTAATTTTAGGAACATGCTTGGCCTATGTAAGAAGTTGGAGAATAGTTATTGAATCGATGTGAAGACCAATTATTTTGTGTAATTTCACGTGTGATCTCTTACACCCACTTAATGGCATATAAAACATGCAAATTTGTACACCAGCATAGAGTGAGGTGGAGTTCTGTATTTAACACAATAGCCCTCAAGTTAAGGGTTCTGTTCAGAAAATTTCTCTCACCTTACATTTACAGAAAGTGCAGCAGATCTGAAAATACTCACATTCAAATTTGGAGCACGGATGTCTGGTGATTTGGCTTCTGTCAGTACAACTTCCATTTTAAAGGTTGGAAATGGAGTGAAGTCTTGTGATTGGCACCAATTATTTCAGTAATATAACAAGTAACTCTGATTTTTAATTCCAGCTCAGTAGATGATAAAAACTTGCCTTTAAACATCATGCAAGGATTGCAGGTGGTCAGTAGATAATGA
The DNA here is from genome assembly GCF_000738735.6 of Corvus cornix cornix. NCBI lineage: Eukaryota > Metazoa > Chordata > Aves > Passeriformes > Corvidae > Corvus > Corvus cornix. Next base: position 95,576,007 of record NC_046333.1, on the reverse strand, counting down.
AAGTTCCTGTTTACAGAAAAGAAGATATCTTAGTACTAAGGAAGTGATCTTTACCTTGAGAAGCAGTGGAGTTTTTTACTTATTGTGATAGTCCAGAGAACCCCTTTGAGATGTCAGAGATTCAGTTTTGCGTTACACCACACGCTGCTGAGAAAAGGTAGAAGAAACCCTACAAGTTGTTCTGGAAATTCACAGCCATCTTTCATGCACCCTTGCTCTGGGTATTTGACTGCTGTCAAGGACAGCTTTAGGCACAGATGAAGTCACAAGCTGCCCAAGGCAGGGCGCTACAGAAGGCGGCAGAGTACCATGGGTACTGTGTCTCCTCAGTCTGTCACAGCTCCCCAGCATGCCAGGCTTGCTGTTACATTTATCTAACAAAGAGGGAGAATGTCTTTCTTTTGTGGGGAAAAAAATAATAAAAACACATATATATTTCCACTTCTTCCTCGTTCTTCACTTTGACAGTATATTTACATCAAAGGAAAAAGTTCAAAGACAGTTAAATACATATAAAAATCTGAAACAAGGAAAAAAAATTCCCAAAGAAAACCCCTACAAATTATGAGATCTAATTTTTGATCTCCAAATTAGAGTCCCAAGCCATAATCAGCACTTTTCAGTTAAGAAGATGTTAAACTATCTGACTTGATAATTTAAAAAAAAAGTCATTTAAATGTAGATGTCCAAGACACAAGGTATACATATTTCTTTTTTTTCTAATATGGGCAAGATGCTTTTGAAACACTAAGTTCTATGAAAACTTCTCCATCAAAGGGCATCTCATTTTAGATTAAACCTACCTTTATTAAATCAAGTTCTATTAAGGACAAATTGTTCACTATTGACCCAATTATCTAACTCGTGTGTGTACTTACCTGCCCACATGTACTCTGGCAAATGCTATAATTATCCTGATGAATCACAAATAGAATTTACATTTTACCTTGCAAGTACAGGAAAGCAGTGACTAGAGCATGACTCGATTATATAAATGCTACCTTATTTCCAGGAATGACGACAGAGCTGGTAAAAAGTGTCGTTAAATATAGCTCTAAATGAGCCACTCCATTTGGCAGATAGAGAGAAAACAAAAATCAGAAAAACACAGAGAAAGAACATAACAAAAGAGGAAAGACCTAAAAAAAGGAACCATAATCTGATGGAAAAGCTGGAAGACAAAGAAAACACCAATAAGCTGAAATTTAAAGCCTCTGAAGGAAGCATTTAAAAGTGGGAAGACAGAAAACACGTTACATAATATAGTACTCAAAAGGCAGGAAACACAGCTGTGATTCTTCTCCAGTTTTCTAATGTACTTAAAGCCACCCATTTCCACACAGCCTATACATATGAAGCCATTGGAAAGGCCCAGCAATTTCTGCCAGTGTTCATTGAAATTTACACTCAGCAGATTACCTGCAGAACCCTTTTCTGAAGGGCACTTATTTTAAATCCCTGTGAACTGAAGGACACTAAAATTTTTTCTTAGAAATATGTAGTGCCATGGCAAAATCGAGCTATATTCTGTCTTCTGACAACGCTACAGTTTGTGGAAACCAGAAAGCAAGGAGATGAAACATTTGCAAAGCTATTAAGAGAATTGTATGAGACTGCCCTTGAGTTCTGCACAGTAGGGTCCAATGGATAACTCCAGCCTTGGTTTCCTTTGGCTTTTCTTTTCTGCAAGAAATGTTAGAAAATAATTCCTATTTTGTTTTTGGAAATTGATCAGTGAACTTCCATCTGTGGCTGAACTGTGGCTACACCTCCATACAGTGGCATCACGATTTACGAAGGCATATTTATTTAGAAAGATGTTTAGGGTAAATACTTCATAGGAATTTTCCTGGGAAGTAAACATGTTTTCTGAAACAGCTACTGACGATCATGATAACTACTAATCCACCCGAGAGTTAGTAGGTTATCAATCAAAATCTTTATTTTTTGTTAATACAAATTCACATCTTCTAATTATAAACTTCAAAAATATCTAGAAAAATAGTATATATATATGAACATAGTTTAGGTTCCAATTCATGGGATTGAAGTGAAGCTCTGTTTCTCACTTTTTAAATGTTGATTCCCTCATTTTTAATATAGATTAGAATTTATTAGTAGGGGGAGGGTTTATTTTGGAGGGGTTTTGGTTTTTTAAATTCTTTATTCTTTTAGGAGAAGAGGGTACTATTTTACCTCGGACAAATCAAGCCTTACTTTGATAAGAGCACACAAAAGCAAACAAAAAACCAGTTCCTGAAATTTAAACAGGCTGGAGCAGGAACTAACATGGTTTTGTCAAGAACAAAGCTCGTTAAACACATCTAAATGCCTCTAGGGCAGGGCAACAGGTCTTACAAAAAGAGGAGATACTGTAGGTTCTATACAGCTCAACCTCTGGCACTGCTTCCTGTGGCATTTTCAAAGCAAGCTACAGGAAATCGGTTAAGCTGAAATTAATGTTAGGTGGGTGCAAAATAAAGAAAAAATCACCTATAGAATATCAGTGGTTCACAGCAAAACTGTGATGAACTGTGTATCAGGTTACAGTGGTTTCTCCTGGATCTGGTACTGTTCGCTACAGACTATGGTAAAGGTAATAGGCTTATGAGATTGAAAGAAGTGAAGCTGGAACAGACTGCAAATACACTCAGGAAAAGATTATAACTCTAAAGAAATTAGGACAATGACCTGAAAAAGAGGAATACAAAAGTCATTAAAGTTACATGCTGATGGGAATAAACCAACTTGCACAAACAGAGCATAGCAAAACTGATGTTGAAATTTAGTCCCTAGTGAATTGTGACCTGAAAACAGTCAACATGGTGCTGTAAAAAAGCTGCAAAATACAATGCAGTTTGCATAAAAAGGAACCTAACAGACAAGTAATGCATCTTCTCCAGTCCATACTGTTAAGCCTTTAATAATAAGATCTTACCCAGTCAGAATCCACAGCTAAGGAAGGGCACCATTGATGGCAAAGAGTCCAAAGAATGATCCGATATCTCCAACCAATTCCCTTAAGAAAAGGGTACTAGTAAGGCTGAAGAAAATATGAAATATATAAAATCTTACTTCTTTCATACCTTTGCTCAAAATATCTCCTGAAAACTGATACACTGGAATTCTTCCCACCCTACTTTACTATTATCTATTCTTCAGTTGCAGTAAAGTCATATTTTTGTAAGGAAAATAGTTTTGATTGAATGCATTAGAAAAATCCAACTCTTGCTAAATGCAAAACACACTGAAAACACAATTTATGAGCAAGAGGAGAAAAAATCCAATGTTAATGGCTGCTTAAGAGTATCTATCCACAAACCATAATAGAAAAGACCAGCTAAATGTTAAAAAAATATAGTTTAGTCACATTCCTATTCAACAGAGAGAAAAATACATACACAAATAAAACCCTGAAACTCTGATGCTAATTACATTTAAAACACAGCCAAATGTTCTAGTTTACTTTCAAAACCTGGAGAGCTTTTCTTTACAGTCAAAACCAATCACACTTTTTGTCATCACCTGACATTAATTAATGATTTTGTACTGACCTCAGTGAGCACAGATGTTTTGCAAGGTGCATTCTGTTAAAAGCAATTGATAGTCCAAACACTTCATAGTAACTAGCTCTGTCTTACTCCTCCCTGTCTTTCTCATACCCTGAACTAATTAAGGCTAGGAGCATTTACTAGTAATTTAATCAAAAACACAATAATCTTCACAATCACTGAAATTGCTTTGACTTAGCGCAACACCAAGATAACCTGTAAACTAACAATAAAGAGCACTAAATGTGAGCAAGGTTGAAATGTGAATATCAGAGTGAATACAATGAAAGAAGATGTAATCATTCACAGGTATGAAGAGTGGTGTGGGAAATTGAGATGAACCGATTAATTAGGCAGTTTCCCTTCATGAAAGGAAATGAAATCTTGCCATTTAAATGAGGATCAATTCTGCAAGGTTTGGTACATTTCCCTGCACTTCAGGTCATCCCATGACATTTTATTATTTTCACTTCACTTCAGAATATTCTCTTTTTATTTTAGCATTTCATCAATTTCTTCTCCTGTCTCTTGATTTTACTTCATTCCCTGATTTCAGGATTTCAAGGAGTATCATTTGGGCAAGGTTTGGTGCATTTCACTTCAAAAGAACACCCCACTGCCCAAAGGTTGCTCCCTGCACACCTTTTTTCTTCCCACCACCCATGTGCTGAGCCACTAAGCAAAAGGCTGCTTTTAGTGCTCCGCTTAGGGTTAGGGTTAGGCTTAGGGTTGAGAAAACCACAAAGCCCACAGCTCCACACACACTGGCACTACAAAAGGCATGCCAAGGGGAGCATGGCACTGCCCCAACCTTGCTCCCTCCACACCTTTCTCCTTGGCACCACCCTTGTGATTGGCACCTCAGCAAAAGTCTGTTTTTAATGCTATGCTTAGGGCTGGGTTATGTTTAAGCTTAGGTTTTACAAAACCACAAAGACTAGACCCCCAAAAACATTGAAATGACAAAAGCCATTGCAAAAGGGGAGCACTTCATGTCCTCTCATTACATTTGATTACAATCACTTCATACCTGAATTTTCTTTTATTTCTTTCCATTGAATTTAATTTCATAAAATGTCGTCCACCCCAGACAGTTTGTTTATCTGATTGCAAGATTTCCTTTCCTGAAAGAAATTCTTCCTGTCAGGAAAGGAAATGAAATCTTGTGATTTCAATGACGATCAATTGGGCAAGCTTCAGTCCATCGTCCTGCACTTCCTGTCATCCCATTCGTTTTTATTGTTTTCACTTCACTTCAGAATTTTCTCTCTTTTTTTTTAACATTTCATTCCTTCAATTTCTTCTCCTGTCTCTTTGTTTACCTTTCTTCCCCCATTTTGGGATTTCAGTGGCAATAATTTTGCAAGTTTTGGTCCTTTTCACTGCATCTCATTTCATCTCAGTACATTTCATTGTAGTCACTCCATTTACAAGTTTTCTTTTTTTTTTTCAGTGGCATTTGATGTCATCATATCTCCTTTCCAGAGTGTTTGCTACATGTCAAGACCATGCCAATCCTTGAGGCCAGCCTAACAAGGATCAGGCTGCATTTGTGCTAGTTAAATCTTTTAGCCTCTGACCTGAACTGGCTACATACTAATAGCTGTTGCAAGTGGGCCCCTGGTGCATTTTTTTACTCTATTTACGCAGGTACTGGTTCAGAGTGATGCACTCCAGTGTCCAGCAACCTTCTTAGGTAAAAAAAAAAAAGTACAGGTGTACAGGATGCAAAATCCCTTTAGTTATTGTCAAAGGCTAGCTCACGGATGCAAGGGTTGCTATTCAGACTGTGCTAGGTGAGGACTGCCATTTTCTTCTGCTCACACCATTAAAGTCTCAAGGTACTAGAGATTTCTGACAGTTCCTTATGTAATAATCTATCTATTTGGATAAGATATTTGAATGTATCATAAATAATAATTCTTTGGTCCTTTTGATTCTTAAAACTGTAAGATCAAACATCAGAGCCCTAAAATAATATCAAATTTTTATTCAGCATCCTAATATGATTAATCTTAATTTGTTTACACTGAAGATCAACATTTCAAAATGTCAGATTTTTCTTACATACACCCTTTTTTTCCCCTAGTTCAAGTTTATTTATACTTTCAAGAATACTTGGATCGAGTGGCATCTTATATGAAACAAGTCAGATAATCCAAAACCAGGTCAAAGGACTAATACTATTTTGCCCTCAGTGGAGCTTCAGCAAAACATAGCAAGCCAGTGTCACAGAACTCTTCCTGGGATTTAATCAAAGAAGGGCTGAAAATGCCTCAGATAAAAACAAGAGATGCTGGAAGTTTCCAGAGGGACATGTTCATGAGTTTCTAACTTGACTATAGTTACCTTCTTTTATTTTTCCAGATAACATTTTGATCCCCAGCTACAATGAAACTCTGAAGCTGGAGCCCAGCACCTCTACTTTTTCCACTCTTCAGCTTCTGAACAGCTTGCTGAAAACTACCTGTATTTTTGCCAAAGTTTTTTAAAATGGCAGACAGCTTTGGCAATCAGGCAGCTGAATCAGATGTTCCAATGCAATTTCTGGAAACTGAAAATAATAATATAGCAATTTAGAACCCTGATAGAAAAGGACTAGTACACAGGTTTGCTCTAGGGAGAGGTTTGGGGTTTTCTTGAACCCAGGTTCCTATCAGTGATCCTGATTACCAATGGAATCCACACATAGCTGCATCTGCACAGTGGAAAATATACTGAACCACAGCAAGGAAACAAGCCTCTGGGAAAAGAGGAAGATTTTGCAGATGAAAACCAGCTCACCACAAGCCTATGCAATGACACTGAACTCAGGGTTTTCTATAACACCCTTCCATTTGCCTTAGAGATAACTTTTTTAAAAATTCATACAGAACACTTATCTTTTTGCAATGAACTAAAAAAAAAAAAAATGCTGTTCCTTCTCTAGATTTCAAAATACTTTAGCACTCACTAAACATTAAACAAGCTTACATCAGTCGGTGGAAAGTCTTTTAGTAACGCTAATGAGCTTTGTATCAAATCAATTAAAGGTTCCTGCCATTACCACCTGTTATCACCTTCTATTTAGAGACTTACATTCAGACATTCAAAATAGAATATTAGTTCCTAGACTTGCTTATGATCACCATCACCCTTGTTCCTAAAGGAATCATAAGAAATATTTGAATTGCTGGGTGGGATTTTTCAGCTCTCACCCATTTTTATTCCTTTTTTTTTTATTAAACATGAAATGATAAGATTTTTATGGAGTAGTATATTTGCCATTGGCACTGATGGAAAAGGATGTTGATTTCAGTATGTGTTGTTTCTTTCCAGTCTCTCAGCTCCAGGTACCAATTTCATCCATTGCTGCCTGTAGCTGAATAACTAGCTTTTCAGTAACTGCGCTTCTGGTGGAGACAGAATAAGGAATTAGCAATTTGCATGCACACCTTCAGTGCAAATGTTGCCTCTCTGGGGAATATTACATCTGTTTCCTAAGCATAGCTAAAAGTATGCATCCAGCAAAAGAAATGTTTGCAGGAACACTGGTTACTAAAATCAGACCAGATGCTGCAGCAAACAGCTTAAATCATTGCCTCCGCAGTGTTTTGGGGGTTTTATTAGTTTATTAATAAAACATTTATCAATGGAGAACAAAAAACTGCAGTGTGGTAGACAATATGTCATATATTAGATATCAAATAAGAATTTTTTCCCACTTCTAAGGGACCATGACCTTGAGCAACTTGCACTGGGGCAGGGACACGAGTACTAAGGGACTGCAGCCACGGGTGACACACAGGTGGGGCAAAGGAAAACCAGTAACAAGAGCAGAGGAGCAAGAGAGATAAAGTGTAGCACAGGGTCCCCAGCCTCCTGCACCAAGGGTTTGGGAGGCACCAAGTGCAACACCCAGCAAAAGGGGAGGTGAGACCACGATGAGGGAGAAGAGGCGTTGGACTGATGTTGCGCTCAGAGGAGGGGAGTTCTTTCCCAAGGTGTTTGATTTTTTTATTTTCTGTCTCTTATAACCTGAATCAGTGATGAAAAGTTTGTGTTAACTAGAAATAATTACGAAAATTAAGATTCCTCGCTGAGCTATTTTTGCCTGCAACAATGTATTGTGTAATACAGATATTATGCCCATGTCTACCTATCATCTAGATACCAATGTTGTATGACTTTTAGAGCTTGAGTCAAGTTTTTATTCCATTTCATGCTCATTTCTCATGACTACCATTATCAACTGAGAGGAACACAACTTCTGCTCAATCCACTCAAATGAAAAAGAACCCAAAGTGCCAAGTTCAGGCTAGGTGTAAAGAGCTAGCTGTAAAGAACAGGGATTTTCCTGTCCCAGTATAGTCAGGGTGCCCACATAAGGTTCAGCTCATCCTCTGCCATATCATTCTCCTTGCTATTAGAGATCTCTTAAATTATGGCTTCTATCACCTGACTGGTTGGTAGGGAAAAAAAAGAAAGCTTAAAAAACTGAAAATTGATACAAGCAATAAGTAGACATTTCAAACATGCTGTTTTGCTGATAAACACAGAACTAAAGCAGTATATATAAATTCTAAGTTGGAAAGAAGCTGTCAATCCTACTTCACCATTGTTTTGCGATAGGATCAGTTTTACAAGCCTCAAGTCACTAAAGTCACAGTCCTTGTATAATTTTTTTTTCTAAATCTTATAACATGAGTTTATGTGTGAATGCTCATTAGTTTGAAATTTATTAGAATGCCAACATCCAAGGATATTTACAGAAGTCAGCTCTCAGAGAACTACATAAGACAAAATACATCATCACACCTCTCAGAAACTGCATTTTCACTTGCATTTCTGGATTTAAATTTTTGTCATGTATTTGGATCTAGAAATGAGAGACTGTAACTGTAATATGTAAACAATGAAAATAGCTGAAACTTGAAAGCACTATAGGATTAGCTATAAGAGTTAGAATCTGTTAGAAGTAACCAAGAATGAAAAACCTGAGTGATTTATTTCACTTTCATAAATATTTTTGGGTTCAGAAATCAACTTGCATAATTTACTAGCACAGCATTAGCGATTTAAAGGGACTCTGTAGTGCAGTTGCCCATTTGTTGTGAGTACATTTTGCTGTCAGCCTACAAGGACCTGCAACTAAAACAGTAAATAGTCACCAAGTGCCTTTGTGGACATAGGCATAAACTCCTGGGAGCTGGTAAGCATGGACATGAAGAAAACCCACAATGTTAGAGGGACTTCTTCCACTTTTCATACTAAACATATCCTACCATACACCTCTCAGGAAGACAGATTCTCCATGTTCATCTCATGAGTATATTCACTGGAGACTTCCATCTAGGGCAGAATCCATCTTTTTCTGCTTCCTAGAAGTTCAGTCATTGGTGAGTACTTGGAAACCACCCCTACCTCCGAGCTACTGGTAACATGATCAAACTCAGCATGAAAGTTTGCAACTATTATGTATTAGAGTGCATTTGGATAAAATCTGTATCCTTCCAATAGGTTCATTACTAACTTTAATTTCATTTTAGAACCAGCTTCTTTCCCTCCCATAGTGGTACTCAAGATGTATTCCTAAAAGAAATAGTTAAACATGCCACATAGAGATAATTAAAGCTCTCATAAACATGATGATCTTAATTATGACTTAATTCTACATAAAAATATTTACTTAGAATAAGTTAAAATCACTACCATACAAGCAGGATTTTGTCTACTTTTAAAAAATCCAAATTTAATCCATTCCCTTCCTCCTCCTCTGAAAAAGCAATTAAGATAGCAGCATACACAGTCTAAGAAGTCTTCATTACATCAAAAGCCCAAATCATATACTAGTTAAAGTCTAGAATTAAAGTTAAAATAACATGCCAGAAATGTCAACTGTAAGAATTGGAGTATTTTCATCTTGGATACAGAAATGAAGATAGTTTTATATTTGTCACAGGCAGGAGGGGACTGGGGGATAAAGTACATTGATAGTAGGTAAATTTAGTGCTAGATTCAAAAGTCATGAAGATAATACTTCTGCACTTGAAAAAAAATTAAAATTTCAGTTTTATACCCCACAGTACTGATGTTCAATGTTACAGCCAACGTAGCTTTAAATCTATTTTTACCCACATCATAGCTCATTTCCTTTCCAGAGATGCTCATTTCTAATTAAGAAAAAAAGGTGTTCACTGTGGCTTCTAAAAAAATAAGTGATTTAAAAAATAGGATTTAAGAATTGAATTAATAAGATAACATTTAGCTGAGTGTTTTAAAGGATTACTGTGGTGACTTCAACTATAAAACTAATTAAAAAAAAATGAAACTTTTAAAAAAGTAGAAGACATTTAAATTTTTAAGACAACCATTGGTAAACATGGCCAGGGAGAAATTTTGCATCAGGCAAACGTTTTGCTGTGTTTTGAGGATTTATTTGGAATATTAGGGATAGAGTTAAAATAGAAAGCAAGAGAAAGCCCCATCAAGGGCCTGACAAATCTTAGTGGAGCTTCGAAAACCTTTTTTCCAGCAGAAAATTTGTGGATACTATTAAAGTAGAGAAGAAGAAAAAGGATAGATCTGCAGGTGCATTGGGCCTGGGAAGAAGCAGCCAAGGAAAAAAGCAGGCTGCAAAGGGACCTGTCCCAGGAGAAAGTTTGCATCAGGACCATGCAGCCAGGGCTCTGTAGATTTTTTGGGATTATTTATGGAATGTGAGTTAAGGCAAAGTGAAAGCCCTTATTCTCCTGCGAGTGAAGCTATCAAGCACTTGTACTTTTAATAGTGTGCTTCCACTGCTTCTGAGGGAAGCTTTCCTTCACTTATTGAAATATTGGGGGGGTGGGGGTGGAAGTCTGAGTTTAAGGTAAGATTGTTCTCATGTGTCACCAGGTCAAGCTCAGCTATGTTAGCTGTATTCTCAGAACAACCCAGTCCTCTCAATCTTGGTGGACTTGACCTTTCCTCTGATGCCGTTTCATACCATTATTCAGCCGTCAAAAAAAAAAAAAAAAATAAGGCCACTGGCCCTTTGAATTAATATTCATCCATCTGTTTTGCATTTTCAGCAGTTAAACTCATTGCCTTTGGTCATTTTATTCTATAAATTTTGTCCTAGGACAAACAGAACGGGAGTTAGGAAGCCCTATTTGTTCGTTGCAGTATAATTCTCATTTTAGTTACAGTGGCATTAATCTGGTATGTTAAATAAAATAGTGAAGTTATTATAGCGAGTAATGGCTGAAAACTAATTCATATTGCATGAATCATAGCAAATGACAAGGTGTTTAAAACAGTTCCTAAATCAACTCTCCTCTGTCCTGAAAGGCATTTTAACCTGCATCATTATGTCACTACCTATTAATTGGTTCAGTACCAATAAGAAGCAGCACTACTGGAAGATAGATTGTAAGGGGTCTTCCTATCAACAGTCATGCTTGTTACAGCCTGGTCTTTCCAAAACCATGATTACCTTCTTTCCTCTTCCTGGGGTTCTCTGCTGGATGCTACACAAGCTTTTCCTTCAGTAACCATGGGAACCAAACCCAGAGCATCACTTGGGATGCAAAGGATTGACCAGTGTTTTTTAACTTACAGTGATGCTTTGTTTTAAGGATCCAGGGCTATTAACATAAATGTTTTTACAGATTAGTGGTTTCCCTACCTGAAAAACACAGTAAAGGTCAGCTGTTGAAAATATTAATTCTGCATTTCAAGCAGAGATTTATAGTTCTGTGTAGAAAACTGTCCTTTTCAGTGAATAACTGCAGCAGTAAAAAAATAAAACCATCTATCATGAACACATGAATTTTTTAGTAATCCCATGACCAATTTAAACAATGCATCCCTGAAAATGGAAATCTTGAGTTCTCTTTCTGTGTAACACATTGGCTGTTAATCTTGTTTGAGACAATCAAACCACCTGTGCCTCTGTCTCTGAGCATTAACATCAAGTGCATGAATACCTGGTTGCTGGGTCATTTCATCCATTCAGGTTTGTTAAGCTCATTTCCCATACAGAAGTAATACAGAAAACATTAATATTAAAAGTTATGATTGCTCATAGTGAGATACCATGGCAAAGACATCTTGAACATAAAAATATCCTGTAACCTACAAAACCTCCTGAGTAGACACAACTGGATATCTAAGAAAAATGTGTTATCATCTGAAATTTATTCCATATTCTCCTCTTTGTTTGGACCATAAATATTCCAAGCACAGTCTCTTGCTCCATTTGAGTTTCCATTGCTTGACTGGAAAAAAGCTTGATTTGTATTTTTCCATTTCAAAAAAGTTTTGCTTATGTTGAATTTTTGAGAAAGACTCAGAACTACCAACTAGATTGCATTTAAGTGACTGATCTACTCTTAACACACATTTTGAACAAGCATTACATAGGTGTTTTATATATATATACATACAGTACACAGGTAGAATATATCAAGTGAAATCTGAGGTCATTTAGGCAAATTTCAAGTTTATCTGTATGGTTATTTTCTGTTTTGCAACAAATGCTTAACTTACAAAAGGTGACATGATGCATTAACAAATAGTATCTTGCTGTCACCACAAACCATAAATTTATGGGCAATGGTGCTAAAATCCTGCTTTTACTCTGCAAAAATGTAAACCAAACATTTTTAAATAGAGTTATAGCACTATACACTTTTTGCATGGCTTTTTATAATTGTTGGTGGTGTTACAATGTCAAGGCTAATTTCTTACAGGCCACTAGCTGTCAAGCCTGCATTTACTTTGATTCTAATGCTGCCTTCTAATCAAGGAGTCAAATCAAAGTTCACAGGACTAAGTTAAGAAGTCAGGCAGAAAGTATTTAAAATTAAGTTGATGTGGTAAAAACGCAAGCTCTTCAATTATGGCCTTTATCCTGTATTCATACCTGATGTCGTCTAACAACTCAGAGGATTTCAGAGATGAAGGGTTTTATTTTCCTAAAATCAAAACCACTGGACAAAATCTTTGTCCTATTGCTGGGACTAAGTAAATAGAATGAACACAAATATCAAATACTCTGTTTCTAATTTCCAACATCTTATTTCTGTAATATTTGTAAACTGTTTGGCATTGCTTTTTTGGGTATATGAATCTCCTTCTATCCTCAAGCATTACCCACCCCGCAACACACACACCCCCTCTCCAAACCAATCTTGACAAGCGCATATAACTGATAAACCATTCTTCTCTGCATTGAAATAAATGTTACTAGAATCATAAGCACCACTGTAGAGTAAAGTAACATACAGGGTAACAAAGCACCTCAGGAATTTTCTCTGCAATCCTTATAGGAAAGCATACCAACTTCTTTGTGGAAAGCATTTGTGAATTCATCCTTGTGTTACCACTTCCAATATCCCAGATCCATGTACAAAGCACAAATTAGGCTTTTGAGAACACAAGGTAATATATATCAGTACACTATATCTTCTAGTGCTGGAGAAAAGAGGAAAGAGGGGGGGGAAAAAAAAGCAAGAAGAACCTTCTAGACTCAGATCCCAAAATCAGAACTCACCCCCGACCCCCAAACCTGTGCCTTCATTGCATAGGGGCATATTATGGGATATACCTTACAGGATGATGTACCATGCAGGCCTTGTCTCTGGCTAGATACTTCAACCAACATAAAGACAACAATATCATAGGACTTGGGTTTTTCTCCAGCAGAAAATCAAGCAGGCATGAAGCTATAATGCTTTTCCTGCAAATCTTGCAGTGCAGATGCAGGATGCACACCTGTGTGCAGGCAGATTTGGCCAGAGGTGATTGTCAAGAAATGTCAACACACCCTCCTGTAATGACAGAGGAACAAGGTCATGAAAGTCTGACTTCTTTCTTTCAATACCATTATTGTTCCAGTATTTTTAACCAGTCTTTCCTCCTAGTCAGACAACTATCCTTTCTTCTATATTTTTTTGATTTATATAGACCTGATGAAATATTATTATTCCCAGAGAGGAGATCTCAAGAACATTTTTGCTATGGATCCTATGCACCAAGCCTGGACGCCCAAGGACAGGCTCTCACAATGTTTGGGTCCAAAGCAGTTCACGAGAATTACTGATCTTTAAATATCAATAACATTGTAATCTCTGAAGAAAATACAGTCAGGTTCACTTGGAATTTTTTTCCATACCCACCAGTGAAGAAAATAGACAACTGACTGCAGAAGCAGAGCTTCTGTGTTTTCTGTGTGCTCTTCTTTCTTTTTTCTGTCACAGAACTACTTAAACTCCACAGGTTTCTTGTGTTCCCAGCAATTCACCTCCAAGCAAGGCACAAGAAGACGCAGCAGAACAGTTTACAGACCTAATGCAAGGTCAGCAACAAAAGATCTGATCATAAAGCAGTGGTTTTAGGGAAAAATATTTATCCCATTTGTCTTCTGTTTACTACCATCATTTAAGTCATCCTGTTTTGTGAGCTGGTCTCCAGAGGAACCATTTTCCTCCACACAGGGATTGCATATTCAACTCCTGCTGCTCCCATTGTACCAGTGCATTCTCTTTCATATGTTAAGTGCCATCAACTGTTATCATCAGCAGTTTCAAATAACTCCCCTATGAAAACTACAGTGTTATTATATATAGGCTCTAAATTTATTAGCTTATCATGAATGTCACTAGAAAATAATCTTTCTAAAATGAGAGGTAAAAACAATATAAATGCAAGTAAAACAGCCCAGCTATCACTTAATCTTTTAGATAAAATATTGATTTAAAATGACAATAAAATTGGTTTTTACTGTCTTATCTGTAACATTGAGTTGCATTCTGGGATTCCTCCACTGTTTTGAATTCACATAGTGGTGCATACAGACATTTAAAAATCCATCCCAAATGCAAACTCTGACCATCAGAATGTTCACTTCTGGTTGCACAAAACAAGTCATGACAATATACACACTGCTAATTGTTGGCTCAACATGGTGAAAAATGAGCTGGCATCAGGACTTTATATCCTCAAACAACAGAGGAGCTTACTCAAAGTCACATAACTTCCATGTTGTTAGTAAGAAACAAGTATCAGATGTGCTACAGAGGAGGGGAACCACTGGAGTTTTTTTCTTCCCTGTATCAGGGAGATATAAAGTCTTACAGCTGTCTTGAAAAAAAAACTAGCATTAAAAAAGAAAACAAAAGAACTCTTTCCTTATTAGAACATACTGTGTGGGTTGTTTTCTAAAAAATTTCCCAAAAAGTAGTAATTTTGATTTTGCAACATTTTGTCTTCAAAAGGAAGATAAAATCATAGAATCTTTAATGTTTGAAAAGAACTCTTTGACCACCAAGTGCAATTATTGTTGGAAAATGTTCATCCAAGGACCAGAACAAAAAAGTATACCACATACCATGTCTCATATTCTGTAGTGATACAAACACAGTCTCATCTTCAAAAATTAATTCCACTAAGTTCTCCTGTTAATTTTTTTTCATTTATTTTCATAATAACATTTGCAAACTGATTTCAGGTAATATATACAAAGTAGCCATTCGCACAGAACTATGTGTAAAAACAAAGTGGGTATTTGCAGATTAATTATTTTAAACCAGTACAATTCATTAATTTTTTTTCACAGGTTTGAAATTCCTTCTACCTATGACAAGTGTGTGGTGAACCAGAGGCTTTCCTCAGGTTTTGCATTTCAACTCTTGATTTAGCTAAAGGATTACTAAAACCTTATTTAGTAACACAGCTTTCAGTTGCTTTCATACTGGTATGATTTTAAAAGATCTCTTACTCCTAGTTTTGACAAAATCATTCAGTACTTAAATGCCAAAGTTAATTTTGAGTGGTTGGTGTTTAAAATCTCCCCGATAATAGGGGAGAACTTTTGAAATTTGGCATTTATGACAGATATATTTCTTCCAAACTCTATTAAACACATGACATATTTTTCTTCTTAAGTATACTCATCACCGACAACACAGAGAATGAATGCTCAGTTTCTAAATTTAATACATAATTCAGTCACTTGTCCAGTGTCAGAGCATACTTGTTTCAACAAATGCATCAAAAATATCCACTCCCTTTCTTCCAAACCCATGAAGACACAAAGCAAAAAAAGTATTACTAATTAATCCACTGAAATGTTTGTTGTTCTGAAAGACTAGATTTGCAAGTAGAAGTAGTATTGTGTGTCTGGTTGGTTTTCACTTGGTTAATTTTTTTTTGTTTAGGTTAGGTGCCATATCAGAAAGGGGAAGGCAAGCTTTTGGACCCATGAACTCTCTACATCTGAAAGAGAAGCAGCAAAGTCCAAAACCAAATACATTTTAATCATAATTCCTTAGATTCTCCTGAGTCACAATCAAACTGCTTTAAAGAAAAGCAAGTTGGACACAGAGAGGCCATGCCATGGTCAGTTAACCCTTGAAATCCATGGAACACACAAAAGGCAGTAGGTGAAGAATACTATACTGTGATACAAAATTAGGGGTCCTGCAGAATCATTAGTTTGATGCTCCATGCTTGGGTTTGGATTGCGTTCATCCTTTGAGGATAAAGAGCAGGATGCCACAGATCTGTTCTGTGAAACATTCTCCCATTGGTAACTTCTTTTTTGATTGTGGGTGTTCATTTACTTTGGTGAAAAAATTGTTGTGCAGATCCATCTACATTTTTTTGAATGATGAAAACCACCATAATTCTTAGACCAGAATTCAGTGACTGACTCAGAGTATTCTCAAGAAGCCACTCTCCAGTGTTGGTCTAATAGCTGTATTGTTCATCACTTCTCTATAAGGTCATAAAATATACATTTTAAAATCCTAATTTTCTGCTTGATTCACATGAAAACAGCTTTAGCATTTATGGGGGGAAAAATGCGTATTAAAAACCAGTAATAGTTATGGAACCTTTCTAAATATCCTTTCAAGAACAAAGACCTTGCCCAAATAATCGAAACCAGTAAAACATCTGCTACTGAAGAGATAAGAGCTAAATTTTTTCACTGTGTTTTAGAACCACAGCTAGAGAGTTTTGTGGTATATGGCATATGTTCTTTGCTTCCTATTAACACTAAAATTAGCCAGAACGATTTGCAAATCTGAAGGAAATAACACCATGTCTTGCAATAAGACAAAGTGACTTTCTTTCCCCTCTCCCAGAGAAAAAAATGAGAGGAAAGGAAAATCTGGGCTCCACAGACAGCTTCACAAAAGAAAAGAGGAGAAGGAAATTATTATAGATTATTCTTGATTATAGAAAGAAAAGGGAAAAGAGATAGAATTAAACAGATAGAAAAGAGGGGGAAAGACAGAAAGCTTTCCAGACTCAGTGCTCCATTTACCTTCTTCCCAAAGGGAGATTAAAACCTTAGTAGTTAGCCTCATATCAAACATACCAGAAGTTCAACTCGGTAAAAATTCATGGGGTCAGATCCTTTTCTGTAACATACAAATCTTGCCTGAGATGTGTGTTTAGCTCATACACTGAATAATATTTTTATTTTCCATTCAACAGCAATCTCTTTGCTGTATCCCTTCTTGCACTGACCAGTAAATTTCACAGCAAGGAAAAATATGTCTTCAATATAGATTGGAAGTACAACATTATAGTCCTCTAACACACTGGGCAACAGGGGAAGTTTTAGGCTTACAGAAGTCAAAAATAATGGGCAGAAAAGAAATAGTAATTCTAAAGGAAAATACCATTGGTGAGCTTATGCCTTCATTTATTTTCTGGTTTTGAATTTTCTGCTGCTTACCAAACAGAAACATGGGGGATTTTTTGTCCAAAGAAGAAAATACATTTGTAGGAAAATTAAGGCTGCAGCCTTTTAGCAGATGTCACGTTAGTTTGATATACCCTGGTCATAAAGACAACAAAATAAATGATTATATATAAACAGCCCTCACACTGCTAAGAGTCTGCAGAAAAATGTACACAGAAAAAAATGATTCAGCACATTCATTGCCAGGTTTTAAAATGGCTTTACATAATTTAGTGAAATTTAAATACAGTTAAAGGGTAAAGCTTTGTTTCAGTATTTTCTCTTTTATGGACTAAGCAGAAAACCCCAAAAGAGAGCAGCTTTAATTAGCTTTATTCTATTCAGATTTAGAAATTAGAAAAATAGATGGAAGAGAATGTACCTGTTTTGTTTAGAATAAAAATAATTCCATAAAGAACTTGGGATTGGAGCATTTCCTGTAATGCAAATAGTGAAGTCTGTGTGGCAGGAGGGCTTACATCAAAATAATCTAGTAAAGATTACCAAAACAGAGATGTTTAGGGGGTTAGATTTTTCTCATATTCCACTTTTATTTTCTCTTCACTTTTGAGCAAGCCAAGTAATGCAGATCTCCTATCAAACAATGCCAAACAAATTTAGTTCTTCTGAAAACCACTACTTGCAATAAGCCCATTTGTGCACTTGAGCTTCTCTCCTCAAGTAGCTCTCCCACCCTGTGCTGTGATGCCTTTTTAATGGGAAACCTAAATAATGTTAAGCAAACCTGGGGCAGGAAATCTGGGGGTTTTTACATCCAATTTAAAGCCCAAAGTAGCATAGAGCTCTAATTCTGGTTCAGAGTTACTTAAGAGTAGTAAATGACTCCATGTTCGCTCTTATTTTAGGAATGGGAGCAATGACTCTTCTGATCTCAGTACAAAGAAAAATCATGGACAACTTTGGAAAGTTTCTCAGTATAAGTTACCCACAGCTGAAGATGCCTGCTCCTGGCTACATTTCCACAATATGCTCCCTATTGAGATGCCCCAGCACCCAGCACACAGTTTGAAACACACCTCCTCAGAACTAACTCAGGCTGGAACTGTTCACCACATTAACTCAGCTGTAGCTGCTACAGGGGTTAAGCAGCTGCAGAAGGCACTGAAGCAAGGGGTGTAGCATGCCCAGGGACTCTAGTCTGGACATCACTGAAACAGTTCAACTCCCTTTAATGGCATTAGAATCATTAGCAACACTTTTAAATAATAACAATAGGTATTTCCTTTTCTGAGCTTTTCAAGCCACCACACAGGTTCTGCTCCTGTCTCAATTGCAACTGAGCTGCAATTTAAAGTGAGTGACCTTTTCAGGGTGACAGATTAGCCATACAGTGGGTTTTGCAGTGCCTTTAGTATTTTTTCTGTACACTGTCAGTGATGAACAAGACATCATACAAGCCTTGATTCAGAAAAGCACTTGTGCTGACCATTTAATCTAACAAAAGCACATACTGGCTTGTAATTAAAGGCACAGTCCACTACTTTGCTATGTGTAAGTGAGATTGTTTACCACCATGCAAGGAGAAAGACAATCCAGTAAAACATATCCCCGTTTTGTGTAGAGAAAAGACATTCTCAGATTTAATCCTTGGAGTATGCTTGAATTTACTTCCAATTTTCACATTTTCCCTGAAGATGTTCTTAACAGGTCTTATTTTCAAGTGCACTGGGGACAATCAAGTCAAAGATTTCTTCAGGCAGCTCTTCATAGTAATTTCTTTATATTTAAGTATAAGAATCCAGCAGATTCATTTAAATCAAATATCCTCTCTATTATCCTAAAATCCACTAATGTCATTCTTCTGCTCTCAATTTCAGGAGCAATTTTGTTCCACATCACATTATGCTAAAAGGGAAAACTTGTTTAACATAGAAAAATTTAAACTTATCAATCACATCAGCCTCAAGTAAATTGACATTGAAATCAAACTGCTCTACCACATTAGAGGTCCACCAAAAAAAACACTTAGAAAGAAAACTAGATTGTGGCAACAGAAGTAAAATACAGATATTTTAAAAATCATCTACCCATTAAACTGTATTTCTCCGCTTGTTATATTACTGAACCCAAACTGTTCTTGTGAAAGAAAGCTACTTAGAAGGGTCTTATGTAAGGAATATTATTGAAATAGCCAACCAATTCTTTTCAGTAAAGATTGGCATTGACTTGTAAGGCCTATTTATGAAATTCTAGAGACTAGACAGATACCCTATGCCTGCAGTTCAAAAAAACTCACAAACAAACAAACAAGAAAAACAACGAGAACTGATATTAGAAACTAGAACAGAAAATGCCATAAAGGAACAGAAAAGTGATAATGACTTTGGGATGAGGTGCTTGACAGCCTGTCCAACTCTGACAAGTACCAAATGCCACTCAGTTTCACAGATCACTTGTAACCAGATTGGTTACTTGAATCTCCACTGAAACAGATAATTTTGAAATATCTGCAAACCTGAAACATCTTTGAATGTTTCTGCCTATCTCACAGTTTCTTCATCCCAGCCATCCATTACAGATCCTGGCTTAAAAAAGGAAATATTATTTTTATTATCTTATCACTGTGAAAAAGCTGCAGTTCTAAATTGGACAGTGTCAACTCAACAAGCCAAAAAGTACCTGTAAAATTTGTGTCCTTTCTAGGAATAGCCAACTGAGATCCCAAGTCAGTATCCCCACAAAGTAATAAATAGCGTTAATAAGAGGCAGTGTGAGCTGCATTCTGATGACTGCACCAGTGTGTCACAGCCTATAACTCTGGCCTGTAAATATCCACCTCCTGCAATGAACAGATCCCTCAATTCTCTGCACAGCTCCTTCTGTGGCCACTGTACTGACCACAGTGATAAAACCAGAAACAGACAAAATGAGACCAATGTGTAATTTCACACAGGCCAATGCAAACTTTGACTAGAGAATATTCTGTTCATCACATTTTCTTCCTTATCCCACTAAAAGGATACTTTCATAGAAGGCATTTGACAAGTCTCGATTTTCAGCTTGTACAAATAGATTCAAATTGAGAGAAACTTGATAAGGTGTAAAGCTGGGAGAAACTAATATAGTTTGAAAAGTAAAGCTTCTTATACACTTTTGCAGATGTCTTTATGCTCACCAGCGTTAGAGAAAACATGAGAAGGCAGAAAACAGAGCAGCAGTTAGATACAGAGCTCCAAGAGTTTCATCCAGCCAATAATGGCTCTGGGAAGAACATGCCAACACCAGCCTCTGCCTTGGCAAGTATCCCATTCCCTCACACCACCCACAGTGTGAGGGCAGAGGGAGGAGGAAGGAGACCCAGGGCAGTAGACAAAATTTCACAGAACTAAAATACACGCAATTTAACATCTTACACCAAACTGCACGTTCTAGAAAATTCACCAAACTGTAAAGGTTGTCAGCTGGCTGGGATGTCTTTTTTTTAGATAATATGTAAAAAATGTTACTCAGAGTGTTTCAAGATTATTATTGCTGTTTTCTCCATTCCTCTGCCTGCCAAACTTTACCACTTGGGAGATGGTATGCATTCAGAGACACCGCAAAGAATCTATTATATTTGCTCTTGGTTTTTCCATCTAAAGTATATAAATCCTCCATAAAAGAAATACTTTCACTTTGTCTCTCTAAGAAAGTTTTAAAAGTTGAGACAGAGAAAAATCTATGGAACAAAATGCAGAAAATTATATACTTTGACGTAAAAATGGAAAACATTCTGCTGTATACTTTTATACATTGTACTTTAAAAGCATCATTCTAATTATCTGGTTTTTGGAATTGTGCAAGTGCTGGCTGGAAAAAACACTCTTTTTGGGCTATCAGCTACAAAATAGAACAATAAATTGCAAGAATTATTGAGCTTTTGGTGTTTGGAATGATTGAGACCTAGTTAAGGAAACAAGTACACTACTTTGATTACATAGCAGCCTCTACTCCAGGTACTCAAGTAGGAATATACTGTAAAACAAGACTTCAAACAACATACTGAAAAATTAAATACAGTGTTCCTGCATCCTATCTGATAAGCTCCTACATCCCATGTTATGGTCCATGGAACTTTCATGCTTTCTTGTGTCATCTACATAAAATATTATGACATTTGAAGTGTCATAAGGACAGAGACACATCGAAAAATGATAGCAGATCCATTGTAATACCTTCAGTGCATAAATAGCTTGTCTAAGTGTTTGCAATAAATGTGAGCTATCAGAGCAAGCTTACCAGTTTTGAACCCTTTATATCATACAGTCATGGGGGGTTTTGGCCAGATCAGAGAAGCCTTATAGCGCTATTAAGTCACTTTATGGTCAAGCCACAGTCTCACCATCACCATTTAACTCCTTCAATCCAGGCCAGACTGCTTGATTGGAAGAAGCATTAATCAAAAGTCTTGAAACTGGAACGAGTATAAGGGTTTGCTATGCCTAACTTCAAAAACCTGCTCTCCTAGCAGATCCACAAAGCTCCTTTTAGTATGGTTATATGCATGCAGAGTAATTATATTAATTTTACTAATTAGTCAATATGGGTAAAACTGCTTCCCATCCCTTTCCCCATTATAAGCTGTTTGGAACTCCAGAAAGAGACTTAACAACTCTTGGTAAAATTTGTTTCTATTTGGATTCCATCCCAGCCAATTTACACAATTCCATTAAAGTACAGCAAACAAGGCTAGGGATTAATGCATAACTGAAGCAGGCTTTATGCAGTCAACATGGATTGGATTCAGACTGGCTCCTTCCCAGAATTATGCTTTTAAAAGCTTATTTAGTAACAAATTACACAGAAGATAAACACGTAATTAACCAATCTTCCAAGAAGCTAACAATCAAAATACTCTGTGCTAAAGTATTAAACATACTATGTTGTTGCCTTCCATCACCATCTATCACTGTGGTTCCTCAGTATCCGTGCTGTGTGACTTCCTGCCAAAGCCATGGTTAATTAATGTAAGTGCATGAAAGCATTTCTCAATTTTAAATTCCAGGTTTTGAGCACACAGCAATATGGAATGTAAGATGGAAAACAGATCAAGGAATGCTCCATATGTATGTTGTCGTTTTCACAGTGCTCAGAAGGGAGGTCCACATGTACGCTGATCACAAGCATGAAGGCATATTCAAACTGTGGGATATGAGTGACTTCCAGTGTTAGTACCTGCATCAGTCACCTTCATACTGCTAGGAGTTCTCATTATCTCAAAATTAATACAAGGCCAAACTCCAACTGCTTTATTCTTATAGTTACATTAAAATCAAAGAGATGAGGCAGCTTGGAGTCCAAACACATCTCTGTAAATTTTCATTAGATTAGACAGATAGATACTGGAGCCTAGTTTCTTGTTTCTGAGGAAGTTTAGGAATGAAACAGGTAGATTTTAAGGCAGTCACTTCTTGGTACGCCCAGGAACAGGGCAGTGGGAAAATCTGAAGCAATTGTTCAATCCTTATTTTGCATGCTTTTAAGCTTAGAAAGAATCCAGATAGGAAAAGGAAAGACAGAAAAAAGTCAGAATAAGTCATATAAACCTGTCTGTATGGCCACATAAGAAGGATTTCTCAACTTCGGGCTCAGCTGTGTCAGGTTAACAGGTAACTGCCCTAGTCAGAAAATACATTTGTCATATAATGTCTGGGAGGTGATGCTGTATACTTCTCTGAGTTTTCATTACAAAGGATCAGCTATCTTAGCCTGTATCACTTCAATGCATTTTTGCACATCTACCTCCTTCTACTAGACATCTTGCTTTCTCCTACCCGCAGCTGTGCCACGACTGATTTTTTTCAAAAATCCCTTGCGTGTAGTTTCCAGATGTGAGCTTGTCTTCTCCCTCCTCTTTCAAAATCATATGGCACTGAGCTATCTGAATTATTCCAATATACCTTACCTGCCTCTTTGACCAAACTGTTGTTAATAGATGCATGCTATTAGAGCTCTCAATTTTCAATTTATCATCAAATTTCTACATCTTCTGCTTCTTTTTTTCAAAAAGCCCAATGAAGCTACCCATATGCCTGTTGCATTAACATGACATTTTTTCTATTCCTCCTATGATACGTATATACATAATTATTAGTTATATTTATTGAGGCTACAGTTACCAAACTACAGCTGTAGATATTGGTATAAACGCTGCACTGCTTACAGGCAGAACTCTAACCAAAGGGTGTTCAACCAGCCAAATGAACAAATTCCACTGTCAGAGGATAATCAAGAGTTATATTCACCCATGGCAGTTTCTCTCATTTTGCCCTAACAAGGCACACCCCTCCAAGCATATTTTCTTTGCAGTACACTTTTCATGCTATTCCAGCTTCTGAAAAAAATACCAATCAGCACTGAACAAAAAACCCAAATGTGTATTCTCAAACCACTAAGGAAATTAATTTAACTTTTTTTCCATTTAATGTTGCATATTCTTAATTTGTGAAGGGAAGAATTTACTACAAGGTTAGAATAACAATAGTCAGAATGAGAAATAGAGAGTAACAAATGGCTCTTACAATCAGGCTTCTCTTCAGACACTTCCATTTAGCATTCTTATGATGGAGAAGTTTCAGTGGAAAGATTCAAAACAGCTTCAAGGCACAAAGTGACCAGATTTGCAGGACTTGAGGGAAGAAAATAGAGACAACACATGGATGTATATGTACCACTGTAGCAGAAGTGAGAAATTTCTAAAAATCCACATTGAAAGTGGATCAATATCCCTCTGACCTGTAACTATCATATCTTGATACAGTGTTCCCACCAGCTTCTTTCAAGCTAAGGTCTCTGTCCATCCATCCTGTGTCTAATCTTTAGGAGCTCTCTGAATTACCCTCACAAAGTCCTGCCTAGAATACTTTAAAAAACATCACCCCACACTAAACAAAGAAAACAGAATTTGGAAAGGACAAATACAGTCCATTTCTGCACCACTGTTTCCTCTGGTTTTCATACAAAACTATTTCTTTTCAACTCTCATCTGACATTTTAAGTGACAGAGAATAGTATCAACAGTGGATCCAAATCTGTTTTATAAATGATTCCCATCCAAAGACAGCATCAACTGCCACCCTGCATATAAACAGCTGCTACTCCACCAGGATCTCACCTATTTGTCACTCAGCAGCTGAATTTGATACCTGACAAAGTTTGCTGGAGGGCAGTGAAGTCCAGCAGGTCTGGAGATGACCGAAGTGACTGTTGTACCGAGCACAGACATACATCAGAGCCAGCGCATGGACACACCAGACTGGGACCACCTTCCAAGACAACTTCCTCCACAGAGTGGATCTAAGAGTTCCAGACCTGAAAACAATTACCAGGATCATGGATCCACAAGGAGAGTCTGGTTACAGCTCTGTTTCTTTGAGGCTTCCTTTTTGGTGCTCCACATAGTTTTTTCCTCCAAGTCAGCTGTTAGATCTCTCTGCTTATCTGACAGCCTCTCTAGATGGAGAGATCTGCCTGTCTTCTTTCTCCAGGCTCTGAACCAAGTTGACCTCATCTTCCTTCCTAAATCTCTCAGTTCAGACAGAGGCAACCTGTTGAAGAGACAAGTAAGCACCACTGACTACTCTGTGCCTTGCTGTGCCCTAAGAAGAAGCCTATCCCCACACACTTTCAGATATATCCACCAACTTCAGGATGGATCCATACTCCCTTCTAGGCACTTCATGTCATGTAACTAGAAACTAGTGATCTTTTCCAGGAAGCCTTGAAGCTCTCTTTATAAAGCAGGAATGCAGACTGTCAACATAAAGAAGTTCTGGGATGGGGACAAACAGGAAGAGATAATATTATGCCTTAGCCCTAAGTGTTGGGAAAGGGGCATCCTGCTCTGTGAAAGCTTCCAGCTGAACCAAGGAGCTAGGAAAAATGGCTGACCGGCATGGTCTATTTGAGTTGTCAGATTTGACAGCAAATATATGCTCTTGGGAAGCATGCAGAAGGTCGCCAGCTGACATCTTTGGGCTGTCTCAGGGGCAGTTTTCTGCCAAGACTGTGCTGGTATAAAACAACAGAAATCCTGCATCACAAAAGCAGTGGTAGATAGGTCACAGCATACCCATGGTACAAAACTTGTACATGTAGGGCAAGTAGGACAAGTGCTGAAAGGACTTGCATGGTGCTTTGACCCTGTCTGGTTGTGAGGTGCCCACTAAAGTCACTCTATCACTCACCTCCCTATTACTGAGAGAGAGAATATAATGGAAGCTCATGTGTTGAGATAAGGGCAGGGAGAGATCACTCACCAGGTACCACCATGGGCAAAACAGACTCAGCTTGGGGAAATTAACTGAATTTATTACCAACCAAGCTCAGAGTAGGATAATGAGAAGTAAAATAAATCTTAAAAAAACACCTTCTCCCTTCCCAGGCTTACCACTCCTGATTCTCTACCTCCTTCCCCTCAGCAGCTCAGGGAGACAGGGAATGGAGGTTACAGTCAGTTTATCACATTTTGTTTCTGCCACTGCTTCCTCCTCAGAAGGAGGAGTCCTTCCCCTGTTCCGGCGTGGGTGTTGGGTCTGACCACATGTAAGGCACTTGGCAGAGAGAGTTATCCATACATTATTATTTTTTGTTACTATTTTTTTCATTGACCTATTCTTTCCTGTCTGCAAAATTCTTAGAAGGCGAACAGTAGCACTATGCATACACTACAATTATTGGGAAAAAATCCAGCTATTTATACTAAATGGCTGAGGTACAAAGGTAGGATGCAGGCAGCTGTGTTTTCGTCTCCCCTTTCAGCTACAGACTGACTTCAAACATGCCCCTAGGACAACACAGACATTCTGGAAATTCATATTACATCCATCTGCAAAGTCAGAGTGGTAATAGTGTGCAGAGGTGCTACAAGCATAATGGTCTGATACATGCAGAACAACTTAAGCTCCATAGTAAGGGTGTCATATCTTAAAGCAAATGGGAAGGCAGTGCATGTATATGTTCATACACATCCGAGTGAATGACAAGACAATTTGTTCAGCAGCTCTACAGCAGTGTCACTTGCCCGTGTTTTCCTGACATATATCTTTGCCCTATGTTATTACTGACAAGCATGACAGCTGAAGAGACAGCCTTGGTACAATAAATGCAAGAGAACATCTGAGAGAGGCTGAAGGGCTCCAACATAGCAACACCACAGCAATCATTCAAGGATCTGTTACACTCACTCTTCTGCATTTCTTCTGCCAAGGAGCAGGAGCACAATTAAGCAAATCTTCAGAGATGTCTTTATCATGGCCACTTGAAGCCAACAAATACGAAGAGATCTTGTTATCTCCCTACGAGCTATTGTCAAGTTTTCTACAGATGCACCATGTCTGCAAGTCAGAATTCAATTGTATAATATAGATAAGAACAAACAATGAAAACTTTGAAACTTTGCAACTCTGTGAAGGTTTTCCACATGCTAATGTTGGCCTCAGCAGCAGTAAGGGAGCAAATTTTATACAATAATGAATTGTTTCCTGATACAAAACACTCCTTCAAAATCAGGCATGTAAGTTGTATCTTTATATCACTAACCTTTTCCTCAGGAAAATTCACACTGTTGTCTATAACCAAACAGCTAAAAAATCTGAACTATTTTTATCACTTACTCTGCAACCAAGCACAGCGCCATTTCCAAATCTGTTCCTCTCCTCTTATAAGTCAAGCAGTACAGATCATTTGGCCAAGTTACAATATATAGAAGTAAGACCTTCTGAATGTACCCGCAAGAACTAGTGGCACACCAGGTTCCCCACTTCAGAAGATCGATAAGGGCATGCAAGCTGCAGGAAAGCATGATTCACCAGAGTCATCAGCAAATCCTTGTCTATATATGTAGGGCTTGAATTTCTACATTGCAGATGAATCACTTCTGTAGAAAGTTGTTCTGACAAGTCTGACTTACTAACAAGGAACTGTTCTTGTCATTACCAAGCAGACAACAGAATAAGACAATCTATTTTTGCAGAACAGTTCCAAAGATGAAAAGTCTGCTCTTGCATTCTTGCAGTTGTAAATCATTAGATTCTGCAATACAATGGTTGTATTTCCACAGGTCCCAAATTGGAGCGATAGAAATTTTTCAAAAACATGTCAAGATATTTTTTTCTTAATGCTTCCTTGTGAATCTGTTTGGCCATCTTTCAAACAGCTCTACCACATTACACTGTGTTGGAACCCTGGATCCTGAGAGTTTCAGCCTTTCAGTGTTGAGAGGCAGTGATCCACAGAAACACACTGTATTCGATCCAAAACCCTGGGAAAAGTTTCCTAATTGTGTGATAACACTGAAGTTGTTGCTGTGTAATTAAAAGTTATGTCACTGGGTGAAATATGTAGAAATGTAGAAAATTAGGTTTGTAGCATATAGGTAATAATAGGTTACAACATGGAGGATTTTGGGTGTGGATTTTTGTCTTCTTCCTTCTCCTCCTTCTTCACAAACCTAAATGTTCTGTCATTGGGTCAAAAGTTCCACACTGCAGAACATGAAAAGTTAGTAATTGGATTGTAAGTAAGAACATATTACTTAGCATGTCATAATTGGTTAGTTTAGACTTTAAAAAACTTGGAAAAGTAAAACTCACGGCCATTTTTCCACCTTTCCAACAAAGAGGCACTCTCTGTGCAGCTGTATTACTGATAAGATATAATAAACAACTAAATCCGAACAAGAATACTCACTCTCCTGCCTCTCAATTCAAACTCTGAGTTGAAAGAACTCAAGAAGAAAAAGTAATAACACTGTACAAACAGAACTAAGATATGGACCCCATCTTGCAACTCTTACTTGCCTTCAGAATTCCTTAAATTACTCCACAATAGAAACTGGATCTCTCCTGCTTCCAACTGCATCTGCTCTCCTAGATATCCTGTACTGGTCATGGCCCCATACATTGTGCCAATTATTCCTCATTCCTGCTGTTTCTTAGGTGTTGCAATAGCAAAAAAACCAAACCAAACACCATATTTGCATAAGAAACACACATAAGGGAGTAAGTATACATGAGTTAATATTTGTACCAAATTCTTCACACTTTTGCCAATATCAAGAACTGACCTGTTGCATCTGACTGCATGTCATCTTATACATTTTCACTATGTTACCTGTCAATTATTCTGATACTTAATCTCCTCTAAAGACACAGAAATATATTTTGTTTCTTGTTTTTAGTTTCACAGGAAAAGAAAACATCTGTATGTTAGACCCCTCACACCCTTAGCAGGAACCACCACTCCATGCTGGGAGAGCACAGCCAGTTTTAAAAGTGCTCTTGCCACAGAAGTTGCATGGAACTGCCTTTTAGTGATTAGAAAAGGGACTGAACACATTGTACAGTCAGAGTTAACTCTTACACACAATTTCACCCACATAATTAATACCTATTTTCTTAGGACTTTGCTTTTCCATAAAAGTAGAACAAAAATTTCTAAAGTTTTAGATATTAGTTTCACCATCCTACAAAAATACATTTATATGCAAATGGATTGAATAGACAAACCTGTATAAAAACAGAAGAAGAAAAGCATTTGGTAGAAGACAAATATCAGTCGGTCGTAGGACATGAGAACAGAGATATATATTCATCTGGGTTTTGCCAACTGCACACACAACTTTCTATAAAAATTTTTGTGTCTTTGCACACAAATTAATGTGTATATGGTAATGGCACTGTTTATTAAAACATCCGAATTTTATATTCAGACTCATTTGCATAGTTAGAGATCACACTGCATGAACATGGCCAAGCCACAGTGTTGCTCTACTTTCTCTTTTACAACCTTTGAACTGGCAAACTGATAAGCAGAGACTTTCATCTTCTACTAATTTACTGTACCAAGTACTTTTCCTTTCCTGCCCTGCTCAGACACTGCTACCAGATGTTAACGACCCTTTTCTTAAAATAAAATAAATAAATAAATCAAAACATAAGATTTTAATACTTGCAAATCCCCCATCTTCCCAAACAATGTGTTTCTAAAACATATGGTGCACACAGTAAAAAGAAACAAATAATGCTGACAAGTACTTTTTGCATTCCAAAACATTAAAATAAGATTTAATGCAGTGTCACTCCAGTGTAAGAAAATGTAGAAGAAAATAAATCATGACAGCCTTTTAAAATATGTTAAGTTTATGTCTTGTATTGTGTGTTCAAACTTTACCAGTTTTCATAATCTATGAATTTTCAGAACTGCTAGGGATCTGCAGAGAAATGCTCAAGTGGCAGCCAGTTTCTTCGGAAAGGCTCTTTTCTCAGTGAACAAGTCACAAAGCTGCTATTGCTGATAAGACGTAGCCTGATCTATCAAACCTCCTGGCAGCAAAGCCAAGTTTTCCCTTCCTCCTCTCATCCAGAAGTTTAAAATCCTTTGATCTCAGAGCTAGGCTGTTTATTACTTTTCCCAGGTAGCCAATTTCTCCCCTACTATTTCCTGTGCCTGAAGTGAAGTGGTGTCTTTGGTCAATGACTGCACCAGCAGCTGACCAGTGAGGTTGGGTTCAGGGATCCCAGCCACCTGTGGAAGCTCTCCTGCTCCCAACATCTGCTGTCCTAGAGTCCCCATGCCACTCATATTCTCACATGCTGTCCCAGTTCTTACTTGTTCCTACTGCTCTCAGGTGTCACTGCCTCCTTTCCCCTTCTTTATCATCACAACTCCCAGGCTCTGAGACCCCAATTTTACAGGTGACTTCTGAGGATGTGAAGAGGCATCAGTGCAATATTCTTATCTACGTCCCCTCTATCGCACTGCCTCCTTTATCTTGTGCCTGACTGATGGGAATGTTTCTCTGCAGGTTCTCTTGCACTAGTACCTCAACTGCTGATAGTAAAAAATGAGTTTGAGTATAGGCTTCACTATGAGTGAACATTTCTCCTAGTTTTACTGACATTGCCAACGTCAAAGCCCAAAGTTCAAGGACTGATAAATGCCTCCTGGTTTTGAAGCAAGATTCTTTCCCTTCATGTATACACACACTTCTTTCACAGACTCAAATAAGAGTTCTTGAAATAGGCTTCTGTGGGTGATGGGAGAATGCATCTACTGACTCCAACTACAAAAATGGTTGATATATACATAGACCAACATAAATCAACATCACTGCAGTTAACAAAAGAAATGTAGACACTCCTTAAGTCAATAGAAATTTAGCTATTTCAGTATCATTAGAATTAAGATAAACTGCAAACACCCTGCTGGGACAATGGTTAAAGAAATGCCACCTACTTGTCACTTTTCATCCTGAGAAATGCCATCTCTTTAGTACCATCAACAAAAATTAAAATATAATGCCAAGACTATAATACTCACCACTGTTGAAGCTCTGTGGAAAGAAAGATGATCAAGTATTTAACAAGACATGTAAACTTTATTTCTGTGCTTTACACAAACTACAATCCAGTAAAGAATAACCTTGCAGAACAGCAACATAAGTCCTCACACAGGAAATTAAATAAGATGCAAGGACTGGCACCTAATTTTCACCAGCTTTTCAATAGACTCTGAAATGTTTTGAAGTATTATAGATGTGGTTTTCTCAACTGAAAAAGAAGCCTGAACTTCTTACTCTCTCATCCCTTACCCTCTCATCACTACTGCATGTCTTAGATGTGATTGCTGAAAGATTGCCTGTGTCTATATTTAGGTAACTGTGAAGATCAAATGGTCTAAAGGCTATGGAAAGTGGCTTGCTTGGGTTTTTATCTAGTAACCTGGCAATTGGGACAAAAGCATCTTTCAATTTAGAACTCAAAATGTTACAATCGGGTTCTCAGAAATATTAAAAATATACAACTGTCACTGAAGTAAAAACCCAGTTTAAAGGGTCATGGAGCAGGAGGGATGGTGTCCCTTTATAATAAGTTATCAAAATTGGCTGCCTCTCACTTCAGAGTGTACTAAACACATCTTTCATCTTTAAAATAAAGTTCATAAAATCAGACCAAAAAAAAGCAACCTTCAAGTTTCACAGTTCTTTTCTCATGGCATCACTTGAAAGAGTGTTTCAATTTCAGAAGAGATTATATTATTATCTAAAAATATGACTTCAACTCCTGCATTACCATCAATATGCAGCTCTCATTGGACAATATCAACAAAAGAAAAAAACATGGTTTCATTTAACATTTTCTACATTCCTGAAGATTTGTCAGGATACCATGGCTTTTCTCTACAAACTTGCATTACATATGAATAATGAGATATTTATATGAAATTTCAACACAGAAAAAAATTAGTCTGACTGCTACCCTTCAAAACACCTTTGGGATCTATCTCTCTCAAATGCTGTTAAGGGCCTTAAAGGGTATTCTAAATCATTTCATTTAATGTATTCCATTTTTTGTTGTTCTGTTCTATTACAATCTCAAATTTCCATGGGGATTGCCTTGAATATATCAAGACGTGTTTCTCCTTCAGTGCTGCAGAGGACAGTCACTTGCTACTGGTATTACGTGTTTCCTTGCTAAGTTATAACAGGAAAATCAGCATGGAATTGCTGAGATTAACACAGGAAAGTTATTATAAAGAAGCTCGACTTACTAGTAAGTTGTCTAGAAGTGTCTTGTTGGTTCAACTGAAGTAAATACTGAAGATTTTTAGATGGGCATTAATTCAGAAAAGTATCTAGCTAGAACAACCCATTAATTCCAACCCAAAGCCACAAATAAAGCTCCTGTTTAAAATTAATGGACTTTAGTTTTGGATAACATTTTACCTGATAGTATATTCAAAAAAATTGTGCAAGTCATCTACTTGCAGCTATCACAACAGTTATTGCAAAAGAAATCCTTACTGGTAGATTTTAATAGAACAAAGCATGCACATGGTACCCATGCAGGATTAAAGCCTACATCACTGTAGCTGAGAGGTTTATGTTTCATTTCAAGCAATGGTGTAATAGTTGTGTTCTGACACCTCTTCAGTTTACACAAGTCTGTTATGTGATCTAGATTTTTTCATTAAGATACAAACTGTGCAAGAGACTGTTCAAAAGCTTAACATGCAAAGCTCAGTTTGATGCATTTGTTCCTTCTGAAAAAGAAATCAGAGAATAATGCATATGCCAATGAGGATTTTATCAAGAAGGTACTGTAAGAACTTTTATTCTGAGATTTATCTACAAAGCACAGTATAGGTTGGCTTTTCTCAAACTGTAGATCAAAATTGGCTGCAATTACAAAATCATTTTCCGGTTTACTACTTTTGGTATCACACAGTTGGATTCCTTGGAGATACCACTACAAAAAATCACACATGCAACTTAAACACGAAGTTTCACTGTTGTTTAAAAAAGAAAAAATATTAAAAATCTAAATCTCTGGGATAATTATGCACTTGTGTGTACGCTTAAACATCTCAGCCAAAATTCTGACGTCAATAATGGCCACATCCATGCTATTGTTTCAGATCTACTTGAAACAGACAGTATATTTATACCATTCAGACCTAGTTCTAATAAAATTCCCATGCAAACACATCCAGCTGAAAAGCTACCATTGAAAATATGCCAGAAATTGCAAGGACTAAGGGGATAATCAAAATTTAGAAAAAAAAAAATTAAAAAAAATTTAAAAACCCTAACAAAGGCCCAAATAGGTAGGAAGATTTTAACACATTCCATTTCCTAGATGCTAGTTCAGTATTTGCTGCAGAACGATTTTTACTTGCAAGTCAAGCAAACTGCAGAGAAGATGATGTTTATTCTCAGACTTTAACAATTAGCTATTTCAAGTTGGAAGGTAATGCTTTGTGCAAGCTTGGCTCCATGGGTTTCTATTAATGACATTGACAAGAAAAATTGTGCCTAGCTGCAAAACTTCAGAAGCAGTTTTCTGAACTCTCATTTTAGTGACAGTCCATGACCTTGGCCAGCACAAAAGATGCAGTGTATGGGAGAAATCAGACACTTCTAAAAGTGGTAATGATTCACATCTCTATGCAAATACTAAGTTAAAAAGGAAAAAAATTTCATAAACAGCTTTGTAATCTGAGCCCCAACTTTGATTTATGTTGTCATCTCATTGTTTTTGGTCTTTTCAGAACCCAGTTTGTAGGGCCCTGCACATGTACGCTAATGTATATTGGCACTGGAGGCAGATTTTGATAGAGATGGGAATATATGAAGATATAGAGAAAAGGATTAATGAGAGCAAATAATCAAATTTGGATTTTTTTTATAAAAAGAGCTTAAATCCAAGTCAAGTTTAAAAAAAATATATATATAGTTCAAAGTAAAGGAGTTTTTAAAATCTGAACACTTAGTGGTGTTACATTAGCTTCCTTCATGCAATTTATTAAGTGTTCAAATACAAAAAGAAAAAGAGATGTGCACAAATATTTTTACTTTATCAATTAATTCCAATAAGTTTTTTAAAGGCTCGTGAAGAAAACCTTGTAACACAAAGGTTACTGCTACACTACTAAATAAAAGAGCCATGGGACTCCCCTTGCCTTGGGAACCCAGCAGCACAACATAGCTTAGTGTATACCTACATGACTCACTGTCCTCTGCTCAAAATATCCCAAAATAGCCACAGCCCAGCTTCATGCTGGAAAAAACTCACAAGGACTGTGCCCAGGCAGCAGCTGGAAGAGTGCTAGTTGGCAGGAACCAAACATGCCGACGAGCAGAATAAGCACTGATCCTCCAAGGCCATTCCTTTCCTTAGCAGCAAAGGCCTAATTAAAGATTCTTTGCAGCATTCAGTATTAGTGCAAGACTCCAGATAATACTAATACAATCCATGCAATGAGTTGAGAATAAAGTCCATTAGCAGCTTATTCATCTACTTACTTTCTCAAAGCTACTTGATGTTTAAAAAAGTATACCAAATTACATTTTACTAGTTTTATTAGATGTTCTTTTGGCATAGCCAAAATCCAGATGATGATATATTTTAATTTTTAAATGCACTTATTTCATGGAGAGTCTTTTAATCTTTTCACTTTTAATCAGTCATTCTATATTATCCGCTCCAGATGGAATTCTTTTAATTCATAATTAGCTTGAAATAAGCTCTCCATAACTGAATAGAATTTCAGTGAAAATTGAAGTTCAGTGGGAGAGATTTTAAGAACGAGCAGTGAGCTCAGAGGACTGGCATTGCATTATTTCTGACAGTCTCCTGCACTAAGTCTAGAACACTGCTATAGGTCAAGCATTCACTTAATAAGGAATTAAATAAAGGAGGAAAAAGGGGCAAGAGGACAGGTGACAAACCAAAAGCTTCCAAATTCTCCATAATCGGAAAATTTTGGCCAACAAGATGCTTTTGCCATCCTCTGTTAAGATGACTTTGATGTCTTATTGCTGAGTATTCACATTTAAATCAGCAGTGGGGAGGAGGTCAGTAAAAAGTAAACCAGTCATGGCCAAGATAAATATTTTCCTCTTTCTTTTTTTCCCCATGAAGAGCAGCCATTTGAAAATACTGAGCAGAACTGGCAGCAGGAACTCTTAGCATGTCACAAGAAGGTCGATATGGTACTAACTTTATAATTCTTTGGGTAATAGATGAGACATGTTGAAGCAGCTTTTGGTTCATTTGGTATTATCCTCATTATGCCTTTATCTGGCGTGAGGGATCAATGTTTCTGAACATTACACTACTCCTGAACAGACAAAAGGACATATTGTTTATTTGGCTGCCTAGTGATTTCTGACACAAGAACCTATCAATTATATTATGGTATGAAAACCAGTGCCAACTAAAAGGGCTCCTAACACAGCACCACGATGTGGTTACTTATGAGCTGATTATTCAGTAGCAATCAAAATATTACACCTAGAGAATATTTAATCTGGCTCTGTGGCAATCTCTGCTTCTTTTAACCTTGCAGGCTTACTTGTCACTGACTTTAAATATGCATTTTATGAGGTGGTGAAGGATTCCCCACAATCTACTTGATTTCAGCTGCCAATAGTTAAAGCCTTTGGCAAAAATTACAGATTTAAGCAAATACAAGAGCAAGGCAGGAGATGCAATTACATTACTTTCCTATAGTTAGTTATGTTCTTGCCCCAGTGTGTCCATTATTGTCCAGAAGCTTTTGCAAGCACCATTACCCTAGATCCTTTAAAATTTGCCTGTGATACAAGATTAAATATCTCAGCTGCATTAAATGTGATTTCAAACAACCTCATCATTATTACATATGCATCACTGTTACAGAAACTTAACTATGCATCTATAGTTGAAATTATGTTTTGGCTTTACAGCAAATATCAAGTGCAGAAATCTGGTCTGAGTCCAAAAATGTCTACTGGGATCATATGGATTCCTTTGTCCAGTCAGGAGCAGACACCACAATTCATTAAAAGGAAAGGATATTTTGCAAAGATATGCTTTTCCCTACTGCTCCATCCCTTGCAACGAAAACCATGTTAACTCACCAGCTGAGACAGATGGAATATTCTGAAGTGAGTTGAAAAAGAAACCTTAATGTACATAGGGTAAAAGGAAAGAGACAGGATGAAACAGCCTAATACATGTCATATACTTTTAGGACTGAGACCATCTGTATTGCAACACTTCCTTTCATATCAAGTCTTTCCTCTGCATCTCTTGTGACATTTGAGGATCTTTTAATACATTAATGATATATAATGAGCAGCATCTCATGCATTCTAAAAAATGTTACAAGGGCCAATTAAGGCTTCCTACATATGGAAAAAGCATAAAATTTAATTAACAGGTCTATCTTCAGAGTATAGAAATACCAACAAGAAGTCAATACACTGGACATCATCTGTTTTGTTTCTCAGCTCAAAACTATTATCCATTCAAAATGGGACTGACAGAGTCACAGAAAACCCTCACGATGAAGGAATAAATTACTTCTGCTCCATAGAGACTGCTAAGAGACAAAAGCTTTTCAGATAGGGATAAGGCACACAGAGTTTGAGATGGGAAAAGGCAGACAAGGGAACAGAGCATGGAAAAACTTTTCAGCACTGTAAAGAAACTAAGACATTTCTGAGCGGAACAGGAAGGAAACACACGACCCAGTCCTTCCTGATGGACCACATACCATAGGAACAACACACAGGCTTTGCTGGAACACAGAAGACATTAAACCTCACAGGCAGGTCCAGACACAAGAGACAGAACAGAGAGAAAGTTATTTATATAACTTTTTAATTTTTTTTCTATTATTTTAAGGTTAACTATCAAATTCTTCCTCCTAATAAAACCTTTCCTAAAATTTATACTTAGAGTCACACAATCCAGATTGGAAGGGCCAAAGGTAGGTTTGGGAATCCTCACTGTAAGGACAAATAAACCCACCTCAATTCAAAGGCTAAATGTGGATTCTCAGTCAGAAAAAAAAAAAAAAAAAAACCACATTATAGGCATAAGATTCAGATGCTTTAACTTGGTGCTTGATTCAGATGAACTAACTTGAACTCACTAACTTTGTTTACCAAATAGCTTGGAGGAAAACTCCTATTAAAGAAATATCAGAATCATTCGGTCCTGAACTTAATGCAAGAAGGTCAGTTTTCTTGTAAAAGAAATAAACACAGTTATTAGGCAAGGTTTCCTTATTCTTGGGATAGGCTTATTTTCCCCCTCTAATAGCATCATACCAGAAATTTTTATCACCTATTAACTATTGTGTCAGTCACACATTATTTAATGCAAGCCTTCCTGTTTCTGTCTGAGAACCCTCTATTTGGCCATGATTCCTACCAAACTGAGCAGAAGAGTGGGCAAGTATGCACTGTTGTTTCACTATAATTTTACAGTGTAGAAGCAGATGCATCGCTGTACTTTACAACTGTTTTCTTTTACAGAACTGTTTGTTGGAACACATTTACAGCTTTGGCTCAAACTGCCAGATTTATTTTTTGAACAATCAAAGCATGCTTTTAGAAAGGTTCAAGGAAACTGGTCAAGGGGTTTTTGAATTAAAAGCTTAGATTTACAGTGCCTTGCAAGTTTACACTTTTTACCTGTACATAAAAATCAAGTGTTATCGAAGCATGCATAAATGTTTGAATGGATCTTCAAAGCAAAAATCAAGGGGTGCAGGGACATTGTAAGATAAAGGCATTGCTCCTTGTAGCACAGCAGAATTCAGCATGGCATGTTAGAAAAAGAAAATAATCTTCCTAATTAAGTTATGGGGGCACATTTTCCACAGATATGCTTTCTGCCACAATCACCGTCATCAATGTTCATCTACACTACTTAAAAATAATATTTACCATGGCTTATTTGCTGTTAGCCATTATGTGATAAAAACAGAAAAAATAAGCAGCTACAGAAATGCATTCTTTTGTCAACACAGTGACAGGTAACCAGCTGCAAAAACCTCATTACAAATTGTTACATCTGCATGTCTTGGAATCACAGCAGGAATTTTTGTTAAGGTGATAGCTGTTCAAAACACAGATTTCAGAAAAATTTTCTGTCATGTTGCTTATTTTAGACAGCAATTAACAGAGCTGCCAAACAAGTTAGAATATGCAGCCCTCAGAGGAACAAGTGCAAGCTTTGGGTTTTGCTAGCTTCTAATAACGTTACTACAAACAATAAAAACAACAGAAAAAGAAAAAAACCAGCCCACTTGTGAGCTCCTCAACAATTGATTTTGTTTAGCTTGGGAACTACCAGGAGTACTCAAAACTACATAGATACAAATTTTGCTGTCCTATTTTCTTGTCTAGTACTTCACTGAGAAGTGCCCCTTTCTCAGGGTATTTATGGAGTAAGACAAAACACATGGCAACAGTGGCAAAACACATTTGTTGGTGACTAAAATAAACAAACACTTCGAAGCAGAGAAGTACCTTGCCTGTTTCTGCAGAGATCAGACAGGTTTGACAGATCTGCTAATTGTTTCCACTAGACCTTCACTTCTGGTTGCCACAGCCTTCTGCCCCTTTCCATTGTCAGGAAGCTCATTCTGTGGATTCCTAGGATTCATTCCCTTTTTTCCTGTCTCATATCTTAAGGACATCAGAAGCAGAGCAGCAGGGACATTAATGGAGCGCTAAATAGAACAGCAGGGAGGCAAATGGAGCCACAGTCAGCAAAGAACAAAAAATGAGGAAAAAAACCTGGTGAACCACTTCTTCCTCTCCTCAGCACTGAA
This sequence comes from Corvus cornix cornix, assembly GCF_000738735.6. Lineage (NCBI taxonomy): Eukaryota > Metazoa > Chordata > Aves > Passeriformes > Corvidae > Corvus > Corvus cornix. The sequence goes on along the minus strand of NC_046333.1, from coordinate 95,537,628 downwards.
CTACATGAAGGTAACCACAAAAGTACTTGTTTATTATAAGTTTATTACTTGTTTATCACGTGGCATACTGGATGTAGGAGCTTCAGGAGAGCAGGCTCTTTAGATTTGGTTAAGATAGTCTAAACCAAGGGCATCAATAAATTCTAACTAAACTTATAATGTACCTGGGATGATCTGGAAACAGGGGAAGAAAATCATCATCCACTCTGATATTTCAAAGAGTCTCTATCAAGATACATAAAATCTCTCCTGTTTCTCTTTTCCCAAGATGGGAATTAATTACTTTTTCAAGGGACAAAACCTCACAAAAACACAAAGCCAAATAAGTAACTTGCAACAAATGATGTAGCCAATTCTCTTGCTGTGAAGACTTTATTACATATATGTTTGAAGTAATTTTAACAGCAATAACAGTAGCATCAAAATAAGTAGTTATAGATGGGTGTTCTCCCTCATTTAGCTGTTACGATAGATTCTGACTTTTTGATACTGTCAGAAAATTTTTGAAACCAGTGAGTGTGGTTTATTTTTATAATTCTCTTTGGACTTAATGTCAAAGTTGAGTGGTTTAAAAATAAACAAAAGGCTTACAACTACAACTTTTAAGTTCCTATGTACAATTGTCACTGTTTTTTATACATCATTACGTATGTAAATCTCTAGAGCTAGATGTGACCATCACAATTCTTATCTCTTTCACCATTTTCACTGATGCTTTCATACTGAAACATTCCTATTTGTTCTTTCTTTATATGAACAGTAACATTCCTATGTCATATTTGTATCATCCTTTCACCTGAACCTTATTCTAATGTAATTTCTCCTAAAATCATATGACTCTACTGAGATTCAATGTCATTCTTTCCAGACTAAAGCCTTAAAGAAAAAAATAAAGTCTGTCATGAGCTATCTAGAAACTTTCACTTCCTCAGAGTGATACTAAATCTAACTGTAATTCTTAACAAAATAATCCCTTTCAAGATCAGCTTTGTAAACTATAATAAATGAAGGGCAGCAGTTGGCATACAGAAAGGCAGATATGTTTGTAGAGAACCTGAAAATACCCAGATACTAAAAAAGATGACCCTACAGAAACCTCATGAAGTTTTACAAATGCAGAATCTTGTATCTAGAAGCAACAGAACAGGCTGAGGATATCTGGCTGAAGAGCAGCTTTGTAGAAAAGAACCTTGGAGTCTTGGTGGACAAAATTTGAACATGGGTCTATAGCAAGGCTTTGCAGCAAAGAGAGTCGTACTCAACTGCCTTGGGAAGAACATAGCCAGTCAATGGAATGCCTCCCCATTCAGACTGCATTTGGAGCACTGTGACCACATATGGACTCCCAGTCAAGGAAATCATTGGCACACTGTAGCAGGTCCAGGGTGCACCCCAGTGGAAAGCATATGTGAAGATGCACGGAGCCAGACTCCTCTAGAAGCACATAGTGACGGAAGGAGAGGCAACGCACATAAACTGTGACATAGAAAATTCCAATCAGAATTCAGGTAAAAATGTTTTAACCATGAGACTACTCAAACACTGAACAGGAGCCCAGAGCAGCAGTGTTATTTCCATCCTCGGAGATGTTCAGCATTCAACTGGACAGAGCATCAAACAACCTAATAAAATTTGACCCTGTTTTGTGCTTTCCAACTTAAATTAGCCTATGAATACTAAGGAAGTCTCTAAAATCAAATCACTCTCTGTAGTCTTATTCACATTAATGAAACCTGGCATAAGAATACAGGTAGAAAACCAGTCATTATTTTGTAATGGAAAAAAAAAAAGTCAAGTTACCCAATTTGTGTCAAAACCATCTGGATTCATGACCATCCTCCTTTTGACGTTATTTAGCACTTTTCCAGATATTTTCCAAGTCGCATTTTAGTTTCTGTTACCTTCTTCCACACACCTACAAGATGTTTTCCTTTTAATGAAATTGTTTGAGGAAAAAAAATCTCATTTAATGAAAACCTCAAAGTTACGTTCAGGTTCCAGGGAGAAAAAACCAAACAACTTCATAGTTTTCCAACTACATCCATTTTTAATTCCGGGGATGTATAAGAGTGTCCCCGTGCATGTGTGACAGGTTCCAGGAGGGGGAAGCACAGAATTGTTATCCTACTGCTATAGTCTCAAATCTGGCTTCTAAGCGTGGTCGTATTGGTATTGATATTTTCTGTCAATGCTGACTAGTTGCCTATTTGTCCAAAATGGCAAAAGTCCTCATTGCAAGAATTTAGAATTGTAACTTTTCCCAGCAGGGCAACAGTTACTCATAGAAAATGTATTTCTAACTCTAATAACCTTGTTTTTATCAGACCCTGACTTAGGAACAACCAACCCTGACTTCTCTGTTGTGTTTGGAATTTTTAATATCCTGAACTCTAGTTTAAGATAGAGTACCTTCAGGGGCTATTTTAATTTATGCTACTCATACAATTTTAATGGTAAAATTATTTTCCCCTGTTTTTAAGCAATCGAATCAAGGGTGTAAATCAGTCAGACACTTACTATTTTTCCCTAGTCAAGGGTGGAAGCTTATCATCCCAGACAGTGATTCATCCTCTTATATAGAGATTCTTATTCAAGAGCTGCCAGACGTTGTTAAAGAGGAAATCTAGATAATTAGATCTTCTCATATAACATTAAATGATCACACATTCTCTGGGCCTACCTGGAGGGAGGACATGCAAGGTAATACTTGCCTGAATTTGTGTTGGGGCAGAAATTGGATACCATCTCTCTCACCAACAAAGAACACTCCTATACCACACCACACCACAATCTCAGCAGAACCCATTGTTGAGAATGTTCCATGAGGGTTTTAATGTAGATTAGTTTTCCCTTATGTCCAAAGGAGATAAATCTTGCTACAAATCTGATTTTCATCTAAATCACTTCATACTAATTTTCAATGTCATGATAGCCTTACACTACTCTTCCTTTAAGTTACTGTTATTAAAGAGAAGCAACAGTTAAAATCACTAAATAGTCCCTTTTTTCCTTAGAAAAAGTGTTTTCATCTATAAATCAAAACCTTAACTACACTGTATTTCAACATCCATCTATATCCACCCTACTTAACAACACAGAGGTGTAAATTATCCTGTATATTAATTTAACAAATATACCTAACTTCTTAGTATCCAGATGAATACATATGTCTATATACAATAGATAATTTTTGCATGTGCTCTTTAATCTAATTCTCCCAAAAGCTTATCTAAGGCTAAGTGAATTTTACATGCATGAGATACTATGCTGAGTACTTACAACTGACACTGATAAGTAAGGGCAGCGTCAAAAGTACTTTTCCTTTGCTTTTCAGTTTTGCAGTTGTGAAAACTAAAATTTACACAAAACCAACACAAAGTGTGATATATCATCAACAACATCCAGCAAACACTTGTTATTGCTCCTATTTTTCTAGTTCTATACAGCAAAATCTAATTTTTATTAGATGCCTACTCTGGGACTACTCAATTGGTTGTGAATAATTTTACTCAAATAAGCACAAAAAATTGTATGAAAAATTATTCCTAAAGCCTTCAAAAAGTTAAAATGCTTTAAGCTGAAGTCCTAAAGAAGAATTTTAGAAAATACTAAAGTAAATTAAATGCCTACTTGTCACTGCAGTTCACTGAATTTGGGAACCTCTTTCCCACCCATTGAAAAAGTGAAATGTGGGGACCCCTACACAGGCACTCAGCTTTCAGAAAAACTGAACAGCCTTCATGAAGCAAAAACAACTGCTGTCTACTTTTGAAGTACTTTCTCAAGTTAAAAAAATTGACTAAGTAAAGGCCCAAATGACAATTTGTTCCAATTTTATGAGGAACCCAAATATCATTACCTCTATGCTGCCCATATGTATTTGGAACAGATTTACAGAATAGTGGGAAAAGTCTATTTGAAAACATGTGAAGAACAGATTTAATTTTTAAAAATTAGGTCCATGTTCTCTACCTCTATATTTTAACACAGCTAAAAACTGTATTACAAGTTGACACCCGAAAGCAGATGAGAGAGGAAAAATAAGGAAATATCAGGTTTCTTCTCCCCTCATCCTTCCCCTTTTTATTTTTCTGATATATGGGTGATTTTTCAGCTATCATTACTGTGTTCTGGCTGTAAGGCTTTGTCAAGGACTGCCATCCAACTCTCTAAGCAAAGGTCACTCAGTGGCAGGGATTGGGAAGTATTAGAGAGCTTACAAGGAGGCAGAGATAATGACAAAAATCCAGTGTTTTAAGCTCCCTGCCATACCCCTCCCACAAAATCCTCATAATGAACTTTCTATGCTATGAGGTTTTGGGTTTTTTTAATCAACACTCTGTTGTAAGTTTCACTGAAAATAAATTATATATTTTGCTACATCTCTTCATAACCTGGGCCAACCTTTTGGATTTTAGCTACCAAGGTACAGAACAGATTAAAAAATAAGCAAGCCCCAATCTCTAAAATAATCTCTATACAGGCCACCTGATGCACAAACATGCCTTATCCTCAGAATGAAAAAATCAGGTCAGTAGTGAATTATGGTTTAACCTATTGGCATCCCAACACACCTAATAACCAACAGAGTACCCAGTGAGCCTACAACCATATGTGTAGATCAGAAATCAAAGGTGCTTCCCACAGTGCATTGCAACAAGGATGCCTAGCAGCTTTGCAATAGGAACAAAGGTGAGGCAAAAGCAACCAAAGGGGCAAATGCCAAATTATAAACTTGAAACCTCTAAAATTCAATGTGTTGGAAAAGAAACCATAGGAGCATTTGATGAGTTACTTGGTTGAATCAACACATTACCTTTTGCGGAAATTATTCAGATGATGTGCAGTTAATTTGGTTTGTTTCCCACCTGTAGTATATTAGTTCTCTGATGTAAGGCTCTACAGCTGCTATACTAATGACAAATAATACAATTATTATATTAGTGATGAATAATTTTGCATATGGTTAGTTATACAAGGTATTACCAAGGTCAATTAATAAAAGGAATGAGAAAAACTTGCATCTTGGTGATTTTCTTGGGAAAAACTGCTTAATCATCTTGGTGAAAATTATAGTGATGAGCAGTGACAGAGCACAGAGCTGGAGCCTCCAAAATTCCAAATAGCAGCCTATACCACAAGCTGAAAAGCTCTGGAGCATCAGCATGAGTCAGAAGGCCAATCCACATTCCACATCCAGACACTGGCAACAATATAACAACACACTTTTAGAAAGCCAAAGCGTGAAAGACAGATACGGACCAGGTTTGATCGCTTTCTGTTTTTTCTGGGAAGACAGTCTCAATCTCAGTCACTTCCTCACCAGAGTACGTGCCAAGTAGAGTTAGCAGGAAAAAACACTTCTCCGTCCATCTCAAATCACATCATTAAAAGAGGAAGGCGATTAATTTTAAAACCCATCCTAACCTTATCTCAGATTGCTTTTACCAAAGTGCCTTAACTGAAACCATATTGTTATTTATATGGCAAATTTAAGCATATGTGAATGTTTTATTCATCCAAAACTCAGCACTTTAACACAAACTTTTGCCCTTTTTGAAGCTAATGCTACATTTTCTGCACTTGTAATTGATTTCCTTAAGGTAATCATAAAGCCCCAAAATAATTTCTCCTGTCAAAATATTGAAAGGTGTCTTCATCTTAGCCATTCTGCCATATGCCTGCAGCATAAAATCTCATGCCAGGCTATAATCAGTGGGAAGAAAAGCAAAATTCTGGTGTCATTAAGGCTATAGATGTTCCTGCATATCTTATGAGGTAGAAGTTGGCACAGAATACTGCACAGGAATTTTTCCCTCCTAATTTTCTGTCTATCTCCCTCTCTTCAAAGCAGGCTTCCCATGGCATAATGAAAAATGTGATTGAAAACTTTTACCTTGGTTAGAATTCTCAATTTCTCCCTAAGTCACAATGAGACCACATGCCAAGGACTTTGGGGTATACTTGATTTACAGTCTCTGCAGTAGTATTCAAATTAAGGACTCCACATAGAAAAGAAAAATATATTTCCTGAACACCCAACATCCTGTTTTAATTATACAGCTAGTAATTTTTGTATTTTGTTTCCATCAATATATTAGTATTAACTTTGCTAATATAAATGTTCATAAAATCTGTATTACTTTGTTTACAAAGAAAACATTTTAAGAATATGCCAAATCTTTAAGCTATATTTGACTTTTGCAAATATGTTCTGTATCTGTCCCTCACCTCCTGTTCCACTGATTGAGTTTTAAAACTAATTAGTACAGTATGAATGGCAAAGTTAACCCACCAGTTATGTTCATTTAGTGATGTAAATTATAAACTACCCTGATATAATGCACTGGGTATTACTTAATCTGCTATCCCACATGAGATCCTCAGTGTGTTTCTGCTTAAAGCAGTCAGAATCTTAACATCACATTTCCTAAAACAGCCAAAGCAGAGCTGTACAGCTGATTCTGCAGGACAAGAGGAATATGAGCAGAAGTGTGATAAGGTCAACTGAAGGTGCAACAAATTACTCAGCAAAGTATTTTTTGTGTTGACGGTAGTCCAAGGCTATTTTTAACACAATTGGAAAAATGCAGGACAATAAAGAGGAGCAAATGAGGCTATTAAGGTGGAAAGGCTAAGGAGAGCAGTAAGAACATCCTCAGATCTAATATTTGTAGGTGTTACTGAACAGTTGCTCAACAGTAGCACGGGGAACGGAGTTGTAGAGTTTGTGTTCCAAGAGTCAGTGAAATTATAGGATCACAAGCAAAATGGTGCCTCTTCAGGCAGTTCTAAATCAGCTTAGTGAGTGACAGCAGTGACTGCACAGGGTCTCTGATATGTTACTGCATTATTGAAAGCTAGGAAAAATTCTTGATCAGAAGTGCACTGACTCGCTTTAAATGAAAACAAATTATTTATCCAATGATAATTTAAATGACCTGGAGCTTTTAATTCCAAACATTTTCATTAATTTAACCAAACTAAATATTACCATTTGCATAAAGTTATGTAAGTCACCATAGCATAATCACCATTTTTAAAAAAAACCCATTTATTACACAGTGACATCAAGATATTTTTATCAAAAACCTAAAGCAACGAGAACAAAAATAGGGGTTTTTTTAAATCAAAGCAGCAGTTTAATATTTTAATAAGTTGCAAAATAACAAGATTATTGACACTGGTCATGCCTCTCCTGATGGGAGAGATCTTTTAAAATCCTTGCCAGGAGTTCAAGAGACAAATGGGACTCTTAGCCTTCGCTGCTTCTAGATAGTTGTTTATTAAGTCTTATCAGAGAAACAGAGTCACTAGTGTGACCCAGACACAGCAGAGCAGAGAATGCAGGAGAAAGCTGAATTATCAAGATTACACAGCCTTTTAAAAGGTAAATTAACCAGTGGTTACTAAAAATGTACATTTTTTCACTTTTCTACCAATTATTCAGTAACAGAGCCAGAAACTGCAGAATTCTTTGTCCAGTCATCCCAAACTATTTTTCCTGCAGAATATGGAGCAGTAGAAGGAGGCTTGGAGAACAACAACAATCCTCTATTTTGATATTTTTTGCTTTTATCTATTTACTACATTAACAAACCCAAAACCTCTAAATTTTTCACCCTGTGACAATCTTACATAGTAGTCTATCACCTAATTTACACCAGTGTAGTTTCTAATTCTTCTCTAAGAGTAGGTAGTCTTTTCCAAGGACAGAGGTCAAAAACAGTGTTGTTCAGGGGGTTAAAGTCCTTCAAAACAGGCAGAGAAATATTCTCTGCACTCTGGGCTCCCACAGGTTATGAAGAAACACCTGTGACCTTAAGGAGCCTCTTTATGGATGCTGCTATTCTAATCTGTTTTCTTACCTGGTCCACTTTATTATTCTACTAATACTAATTCCAGGAAAGGGATGAAAGACATGCCAAGTGCCACCTGTTTTTTTCATAGCTGTTGTGCAATACTCATCTTTCTCCCAAAATTAGCCTGCTTATACAGGGCTTTGTTTCAATAAGACTAAGAGATACTTGAAGATATTTCAAAGCATTTACACAGGGGTTAGCCTGATGCCTTAGGTTTTAACTTTCATATTTTTCAAACCCTGTGCTGCCTACTGTGTAACTCTGAAGTTTCTTGTAGCCTGTTAACTTCTGCTCTCTTGTGCTAGGCCTGCTCTCCAAGGACACTCAGACCGTCCTAGGCCCAAAAGTATAAACCAAAAGCCTCTAAAGGGGGGCAAGCTTGGGGAAATTACATCATTAACTGAAGCTTTAAATGGAGAATTAACCCTGATATGCAAATGAAACAAACTTATGAAAGTGTGAAGAAGTCGTGACCTGTTGTCCATCTTGGGGTCCATCTTGGCAGTAGCCTCTGGCTCCCCAGACTGTACCTTTGAAGGCCTTTCAAATAAATACCTACCTTTATTCCCTTACTCCTGCCTAGTCCCTGTTTTTAGGTGGCCACTTCAGGCATCAAGCCACTGTACACCTCAGAAGGTATGAGTGTAGTGTAATTCTCAGAGGAGCACACAGCAGGGACCTTATGCTGAAGAGAAACTTTCATTATGAGACATTTCTTCCCTTCTGCTGTGTCCCCATACTGACATAGAAGTTTATAGTTTAAAATTAACACAGAACGCATTTTCACACTGAGCATCTCTTCTTGCCTCCAGATTAAAAACACAGATTCTATTTTACTGCTCTTAAGAACAATTACCTTTCATGCTGCAGCCAGCTCTTCCATTTGTTATTTTCATACAATTCTCACAGCCACTTTGTTAGAAGAAAACAAATAAATTCATGCAAATTTCTTCAATCTTAGCATTAACAGTTGTAGACAGGTTATGTTAGGCTAAAGTTATTTACATTGATACTTTAAATTCGTTCTTAAGGGGAAAGGAACTTTCAGAGAGATGATCTAGTCTTGGCTTCCAGAAACATGATATACAACAATTCAAATTTTCTCCTTTATGACTATAAAAATCTATAATTAATTGTGGCAAGTCAAGAAAGACCATAGTTACTTATTCTTGGGCCTTTAACCCCGAAGTTCAAGAGAAAATAAATAAATAAAGATTTATGTCTCAAATCCACATAACACCTGCAAACAGCAAGAAGGGGACCTTATTCTATCCATCAAGTGTAGTGACAGATTAATAGGAAAATATATAATATGAACAAAACACTAAAAATAAATCTGTAGTGACAAAAATTGTGATTGCATTCTCAAGTGTATTTTTGCTTCCACAAAGTTACAACATTAGCATGTCACGAAGTATTTCATGTGCACAGAGCCAGAACAACATTTGCACCTAATGCTCAATGCTCATAGAGGATGAAACCCTGCTCATTGCAGAATATATCAAAATGCCTAAAGGTGACATCAAAGAACAGGTAATAGGGGAATCCTATGAAATGTTGTAGACAGCCACCTGTAGGGGGTAGGGGATGTGGAAACACTGATATCAATACCTGATTGTGTTAAACATCCCATTCTCTCTTTGCATTTGCTGGTAGTGTGCAAAAAATGGCACCAATGCTCTTCAGGGTGTATTCTATCCACAAAACCAGGCAGACACAATGTTTGATACCTTTGATTTCACTTGCTCATTTAGCACTTGACCTACAGCCCTTCAAAAAATGCTTCCTTTGAGTTTGGAAGGCTTTGCCTTAAGCCCTTACATAATTAGCACATGGTGTCCATGACCTTTGTCACACACCTTTTACAGATTTACTAAAATCTTCCACAACAGACTTACACCCACTATCACAACTATGCATCTAAACACACCTCCAAATCAAAATTGCATTACAGTTGATATTGACTGGACACAATAAATAGAAAATAATTAAATGATTAATTTATAAATAATTAAACAAATAATTTTTTGAGTATAAATTATATCTCTCTAAATAAAAGTTAGGTTTCCTGGATTCTAGATGTGTTAGTCATGAAAATGTGCTGTTAATGTGCCTCTACAATGTTGCGTTACCTGCCACTGAAATTTTCCATGAAAGACATTCTTGTCCTCTATCTAGGCTGGTTTGTGAGTTGTAATTTTAAAGGGATAGAATTTTTCCTAAGTCAAAAATAATCATCTGCAAATGAAGCTGAACAAAGACCTAGCATGTTTAAAGAGTTTCTGATGCTCCATTAAGATCACTAGGGACATAAAAATGGTCTGACAAATACTAATGTTCCAAAAGGGATTGTGTTTAAATTGATTTTAAGTCAAAATAATAAATTACTTTTCTTGTACATTCTAAGAAAACTCCTAGTGAATCTAAGAGCACATTTTGTGATCTTAGGTAGGAAACTGTACATTCTTTGAATGTGAAAGAATTTAATTCATGCTTAAAGTGACTTGGCGTTCATTATTACACCCCTATGAACAAAACTATTTATTTTGGTTTTACATGCTTTTCTCCTCAATATTATGCCAGATTCTGGTGTGAAATTACAGAACTTCTGTAGAAAATAGAGAATTACAAAAACAAAAACACAAGATAGGATAAAAGAAAGAAAATCTTGTAATTTTCCAGTTTTTTCATCCAGAAAAGTTTTTGCTATTTGGCTAGATTTTTGAGATTCTTGTCAGTGCCATTTCTGAGCTTCTTACATATATTAATGGCTTTGTTCTCCCCAAGTAGCTCCAAGACAGAAGTATAAGCTGCCACTTTACAGAGGATAAAAATAATATTTTTTTCACCCCAGATCACTCAAAAATGCTTTGGGCAGCACTAGAAAACGAACCCACATTCATATGTACAAAGCTCATTTATTAATCAGTTTTTCTTCATTGTAAGGATGGATGTGGCAGTAGTGATGTAATAATCAACATTTTACATGCATTAAGTCTCAGTAATAAGAAAGAAATGGCCTCAAAAACAGTCAAAGCCATACCCAGCCAGGCACTTAAATTACCAGCAGAACTGCAAACAAACTCCATGAGAACTTGCATCTATGATATGGAAAAGCATTTACAAGATGACTGCATTTATGCATCTTGTAGTATAATCTGACCAGAAAAAAAAACAAACAAACCAAAACTAAGGAATATATACAGAAAAAAAAAAAGATATTTCACTGCTATTTGAAATAGAAGCTTAGCCCAAAAGAAGGAAAGGAGAGGGAAGTAGCAGCCACATTTGCATGTTCTATAAAAGATACATTTCTGCTGCTAAAAACTGGGGAAATTAAGAGAAGATGAGCCCTGAAGGTGATGTACTCTGCAACTATGCCCCATATTTTTTGTGCTGGCTTGCATTTGCTTAAAATGCCTAGAATCCTGAAGTTCTAACAGCAACAAAAGTGTTCAAGAATGAAAGCTTGCTTGTACTATTGCCTTTGTGAATTGCAGCAATGGCTGCCTTTGAGAAATATCCTTTTGACCTTGAAAAGGATTGATGTCTTCATGTAGTGATGTATGGGGATATCTGCTCAGTAGTTATGAGCAATCACTTCACCTTGCAGGCTACAGCTATCCGTAGAGATCTAAGCAGTTGAAGGAACTAGTTAATCACTAGGTAGTATGGGCATTGGCTGGATTTATAACCCCTGCTCTAACAGGGCAGTTGAATCCTGTTGTCATATTTGGGGAAGTTGTATCACAGCTGTGACCAAATTAGAAGTTTCAAGAAAAAAAAAAAAAAACAACCAAATCTGATTATGTTGATTTGCTAATATGATAATGGAATTCTGATGCCATGACAAATTTTGTTGTATACAATATTAATCCAAATAACAGTTAAAAAACACTACTGTAAGATTAAAAGAAACACATGACATACTCTACTATACCTATAACTCAGATGTAAAACATCAGACTACCTTTCCATCCAGCAATGACCCAAATTACTCAAAATGTCATTCTGACTCCTTTTTAACAGCTTCTTACTTTTTCATGCCACCTAATAATGAGCTATTCAGGACAGCAAGGAGGTAGCTCAAGGAATGCATTGCAGTAATACAGATGTCACTACACCAATGAAAAAAGCAACAGAAATTATGTTAGTGCTCCAAATATCACAGGGTAACTGTATTTTAGCCCTTATTCACTACATCAAATCTTGAAGTCCTCAAGTTTTCCAGCTATTGATCTGAGAAAATAAAACGAAAAACACTAAAAAACAAACCCTCTCTTCCCCAAAAAACAAACAACCAAGACCAAACCCTAACACAAAATAACACTCCAACACCCACCTTAAATTTTCTGAAGTATCAACAGACAGGGTCAAGTTAGTTCATGTTCTGTTCATCAGAAACTGAGACAATTATTCCTTCCTCCTCTACCTACCCAATACAAAATGCAAGTTATGGACTTAGTTGCCTTTGCCCCCTATTTTTTACTGATTTATTCAGCATTCTTAAAGCTTACTGTCACACTTCAGAAGGGTTTGACACATATTTGGAATTTCCTGGGTTTATTTTGTCTTCCCACTTGGATATTTCTACTCCATATATTACATGTGTTCAACACATCTTATGTATCTGAGACACGATGGTATCACTGTTCACTGCAAAAATATGAATGTGTACACATTTCCAGCCAAGAAATCCCAAAGAACAAGATACCATCATAGGGAATTAGGAATGGGCCAATATTTTTCTTGCTACAAAGCACCATATTTACAGAGCAGCATATTGCACTTTATCTCAAAATAACACCAGCAGATAACTGAGCCATTTACACCAAACAAATCTCCAACTGAGTAGAGTTGAAGATGACCATGTAAATCTCTATCTAGAAAGCCTTCAGAGAGGAGCACAAGTATAAGTAGCACTGATTGTTAAGGCTCCAAGCAGCAAGGCACAACAAGGTTCACTCACCTTTCAGTCAAGGTGAGTGAAAAGGACAGGGTGGAAAGAAAGTATGTAATAAAGTCAATTCAGTAATGCTCAAGAGTAGTCTGTGTCCACATGTATGTGTTTCTCTGTCTATACATTGTGTATGATTCTCCCTGTTGTGAAAAAACTCATAACTTCGCAAGCCCAAGGGAAGATCAGTCAAACAATAAGGGAAAAACAATCACTTTTCCCCACTATAGATGGCACCATCAGCTTGAAGGAAAGCAATATTTTTGTCATTACCTCTGCAGAATCCAGATTTTCCTCTGACTCCCTGTATGGTCAGCGATTGCCTTAATGCCAGTGCTTGAAGAGTAGAAGAGAAGCTGCAGAACTGCTGAAGATACATGAGCCAGAGGCAGGGACCAAATGAATGAGTCCTATGTATAACGCATGAGATTTGACAGATCTGTAGAAGCTGCTGCTAAATTATTCACAACCCTAAGAGAACCAAACTGACAACTTCAGCAGTCTTTCTGAGAAATACTACTTTTGTCAGCCAAATTTCAAGAATTTCTAAAGCCTTCCAAAAGAAAATGAGTAGAGTTCCTCAAGACCAAGCAATAGTAAGAGTAACATGAGTAGCACTTCAGCATCAGAAAGGTAAAACAAACTCAAAGGTAAAACACTGAACATGAGACATTTAAATCCACTTAGCCTATAATGGGGGGAATCATAAACATAAACAGAAAAACATAAATAAAAAAACCTCCATCCCTGTGTCTCTTTGGGTTTAGGCTTAATAAAGCTGACATGACAGCAGAACTGAAACAGTTACTCATTGCTGAAGGCAAAGTTATGTATGTTAAAACAACAGTCAAAATGCCGTCACCTAAAAAGTGTCACAAACAGTATTCCTCAGCAACTGGTTTTATAATCCACTCTATGAAAGGAGCTTCTCTGAGTGCAGCAATGCATAAAACATCTCCTAAATTCCAAGCTAGCATGACAGCTTTGTTACCACAGGCAGTATTTGCTTGCATATGAGGGTAAGGGCTGTACATACTGAAAACATGTGGTTCCTTAGATACCTGCTTTTGAAATGGCTTTGCAGTCATTTGTTGTCCCAAGGCAGAAAGGCTCACTAATATATTTGCAAAGACTAAAAGAGAGAAAAAGGAAAAAATCTTTCATTCTGTGTTTAACTACTGTTACCTTTCCCTAAAACAGAATATAAACATGTAAGAGTCCCAGCTAATCTTGTGTTTAGAAATGTGCATGGAAATATGCATGCCTTTGAAATCCAGATTGCCTCTCCTTCCTTCAACATCACAAGCAGAAACCAAGGCTTAATTCAGCATTGGATTTGATGCATTTATATGCATTATTTATATTTGCTATTCCTGGGAATCAATATGTCACTGCTTCAGCCAGTCAAACATCCAAATCACTTTTCAGTGTAACCTTCCTGCCACTATTCAGCTGACAAGAACACAAATGCATTCAAATTTAAGGTACTTCCTAGGTAAACACTTGCTTGAAGACCTATGCAGAGAGCTGGGGAAATTATACTAATTGTGCTCACAGCCACCGCTGCTGCCCATCTACAACTTTATGTAAAACAGGCAAACATTTCAATTTTTCATGAAAAAAGAGAAAACAAGGCAAGTAAACAGAATAACGTGAATTAATTCCTAGAGTATAAGTAAATCCACAAAACTTCCCTCTGGAGAAGCAAATGTTCATCCAGCTGGTTGCTTTCCCTTCACTCCAGTAACCACCATTCACAGTTTGACACAAAAGCGTTCTAGATATAGCAAGGCCTGATTTCAGTGGCATTGATCTATTGGTGCAACTCAGCCATTTGCCCATCACTTTGCAAGCCATCCTCATGCCACCACTGCCATTAGCAGCTTCCACCAGTCATGCCTTGCATCCAAAGCTTCTCTAAACCTAACACAGTCCCCTCTGAATTTCTTCTTTTCTAGACTCTTCCCTTTCCATGTTTAGATGAGTGGCCTACCATTTTTTCATTTTTCTATTTGTTAGAAATGCATCTTAAATATGCCACCACATCTTGAGCAATGCAGTAACATTTCAGATCTTTTCACTAATCCTTTTACTGCATCTCCTTCTCGCCCCCAGATACATCAACTGTATCTTCCATCACCACTCCTCTTCCAAGTATCCTTGGGATGGCTGAAGATGGATTTTGCTTTGCCCCATCAGCTTGGCTCCAAATCTTTCAGCCACTACTCCTAAAACATTTATTCTTCCTTTTGTTACCCAGGGCTTCCACAGAAAGGAGACCAATGTGCTGCAGAGAAAGCATCTGGTGCAATGATCCATATGCATTTGCACTCACACCCAGATTCCTAAATAATTTTTCCAAAACAAGAAGATTATTTTTGTTAGGTATGAACAGACTAATCCCTGCCTGGCCCATAATACACTTGGAATTATCTTCTTCCACCCATTAAGTCTGTGTGTTTCACATTTGTCAAAATAAAATAGGTATACAAAAGTGTCTTCAAGGCTTCAGATAACTAGCTTGGTATGGTAACTGGTTGAAACACTGACATCTGTTTCTATCATTAACATGCTAGTTCCTATTTTATGGAGGAAACAAATATAATTCTTTAAAATCCTATTGCAAAAGGCAATAGAGAAAAGTTGTGAAAGACAAAGAAGAAGTACTGCACAATCAGTAAAAACATTTAGGATTGGTATAACATGTTCTTTTGCATAACAGAATTCCTCTTCAGTATTAGGAAAAAGCAACTATTTCTGTGAACTTCTAAATTTTTCATTCATCAGCATTCCCCAGTTACCACATAAACAGGCTAGCAAGATTTCTAATTGAGAAAACTGTGTATTTATTACCATTAATTACACTCTTCCAAGGCAAAAGTTAATATTTTGGCTTGTTTTAAGTTTCTGAAACAGGGCAGTGGGATGGAATAAAGACTGGGGGGAAAAAAAGCCAAAATCAAAAAATTAAAACAAAAAGGAGGGTTTGAGGGGGGAGGAAATGGTAGGATCCTTGCTACCTAAACTGCCATAAAAACAAGCCAGCTTTTGTAGTTGTTGAACCTGCAATGATATGGAACAGCCCGTTTGGTAGACATTATTTGATATTTACCATCAGAGTCTCAAAGGGAAAATTGCCATGGATATTTGAATCTCCCTTTGCTTCTCTTAAACTTGTCGGTGAAGAAAGATATCTCACTTTTAGCCACAATCAACACAAAAAGATAAAATTGAATACATCCAACTCAGTCCTAGCAAATGCAATCTTGAGAACAAATGTTCCTTCTCTCCCATACACATTTATCCCTGGTGACAGCAATACAAAAAAACACATTTGAGCATACTTATGTAAGCAAGAACAAATTGTTTAGTAAGCAAAGTTAAAAGTTATCTAATATGCAAAATTGTCTTGTCTGAATCACATATAAAAGCCATTTAAAAAACTAACAATGCAAAACATGGTTAGGTTTCCACACTTAAGCACAAGCAGGAGCACTGGCTAATTGTCCTGCACATATTTATCCTTGCATGTGGAAGCTTCTTCAGAGTTTTTTTTTCTGCAGCAAATTTAAACATGTCACACTATATTCAACCATGGCACACTTAGTAACAAGGACTACAGTAGAATTGTACCTTGTGCACTGAAGTTATGAGTAATACAAGATACCAATTGGAAAAGCTGAAAAAGACATAGCAAGTCTATTTTTATTCTTAAAAAAAACGGGCTTTTTTTTTTTACAGATACAGTTATGTAAAGGAAGCAGCAAACAGGTTTATTTGCTAATACTGATGGGGGGAAAGAGTTTTGACTTAAAGAACAACATCACTAACAGCAGTCATTCCTTTTTCTTAGACAGTGACAGAATTTCAAACCCTCACTGTTGCACAAAGTCTAGGAAGCAAACCTTTTCACAAAATTTTTTATGCCAAATAGAAAGTTATTCTAATACAGCCAAATCGCATAAAAATGGAAATTTTAAAATCACAATTTGAGATGCACATTTTTCAATAAAATAACCTCACGTTAAAAAAAAATATTTTTATTATATGGAACATAAACATTCATTTTGTTGCAAAAATACAAGACAAAATAAGGCCTGTTTCACGTTTCCCCAGCGGGGGAATTACACGCAAAATACAAACGTGTACCTGTGAAAGGTTGATACGTGTTTCCCATTTTCTAATTCAATTTAAGACAAACTTTTTGCACAAAGCTCTGTCCTCCAGCTTATTCTTTCATTTTTCATGGCCATATTTAAACCAACATCCTTGGGCTTATTGGTTAAGTCCTGTCCAATTTCGTAAGCCAGTTGTCTGGAACTGGGGAGCTGGATCCTTACTTCTGTATAAAATTTCTAATCAATAGGTGAATCAAGTAATAGTAACTCATTAGGTGGGTTAATTCCACAGCTTACAGAAACGTGTTAGAAGAACCCTCTAAATTAATACATAGCATCGTGGTCTTAATCATTGTCAGCTGAGAAACAGGAATATGGGCCCTGGAGTCTGGGGCAACACCATTCCAGTGTTCATGTAGGACTAAATGCTCTTCAGAGCTCTCTAGAAGGATTTAATCTGAGAGGCATGCACAACACATTTTTCATGCACACTTCAAGAATCAGGCATTTTAGAACATTACAGACACAAATACTTGTGCTTCCCAGTGGCTGGAGTACTTTTATCCAGTAGCCCAATGACTAAATCACTTGTTCAGGAAAGCACTGCACAGTGTTGTCTCTTCAGCCTGAGGAGGCTGAAACATGTATATTTCCCTGCAGAAAGTACATCCCTGGCCATACACAGGGTGGCTGGTGTGACATAATTCCCCTTTCCACTGAGCAAACCATGATTCATTATTTACTGGACCAGAAAGAGAACTGATTTATTGCATGACTGTGACCCTCTTCCCTTGAGATAAAGATGTTCTCTTGGGAGAATACCTCAGCCCCTTCACCCAGGCTATCTTCAACTGAATGAGCATATGATGGTCTGCTGTCAACATATACTTGATCTTAGTTAGGTCTGTATGAGGCCAAGAGATAAGCTTGACCTTACCAGTCAAAATATAAGCCGAGTCTGTGATACTACAGCTAATAATACAGTTACAAGAAAGAAAAATGAAGGATTCATAAGGTGATACTGACCACTGAGCACTAAATGTAAAAGGGTCCTCACTAATCTCATTCTCAAATCACAGTTCCTGTGGCAGATTGACCACAGCTGGCAGGTAAATCACTTAAACCCCAAGCAGAAGAGGGGAGAGAATTGGAAGGGAAAAAAGTACATGAACGATCAAGATACAGACAGTTCAATAAGTGATGAAAAAGAAAGGAAGAAAAGCAACCTCTCACCTCCAGTGGACTTATGCCCAGCCAGAGTGATGCCCCAGAAACAGCTATCCTGGAAAAAACTCTTCCCACACCCCCCACCCAAACACACACATTTTATTGCTAAGTATAACATCACATGCTATGAGAGATATATCCATTTGGTCAGCTGGGGTCAGCTGTCCCAGCTTCATCCCCTCCCAGCATCTTGCCCACACCCAGTCTACTCACTGAGGTGGCAAAGTGAGAGACAGAGAAAGCCTTGATGCTGTGCAAGGACTATTCATCAGTAGCTAAAACACTGGTGTGTTACCAACATTAGTATGGTCACCAGCCTAAAACACAGTATTGTTTGGACTGCCATGAAGAAAATCAGCCAAATTTTCCACCCTCAGCTGAACCCAGTACATGCTGAATCAGCTCAGACTGCCTTCACACTCCTTTTAATTTCCAGGCCCCTACACTTGTCTTCATTTACAGAACTAAATGTGCAAACAAGCAGAGCCACCTTAGGATCCTCAGCTCAGGAAACAGACTTTTGAAGACCTGGGTGTTTAGGAGCTGGCTTGAGATGCTGCATCCAGCTGCTATAAATCAAGATTTTCTTTTAGTCATTGCCACTCTTATTCAGCCAGTACCCATGGGAGCACAAGGATGCCATGAGAAGAGAAATACTAATGTGGAAAAGCTGAAGGTGTATTACCATACCTGCTGCTATCACTGCAGACCGTGGAGGGCAAATGAACTCAATTCTTCACTTTTTGTATTGGCATAAACAGTTATTTTGTGAAAAAAAAAAAAAAAAAAGCACTATCTATAAATGGGCAATTAATATATTATAGAAAGGCTATACTTTATAACATGAACAAGGAAAGATCTCATTCTGACCTAAATTAATACCTATAGAAAAACCACTCATTATCTCCAAACTTTGAGAGTATTTACAGTTGGAGGCCAACACTGCACCTTCCAACATTCAACTTACTTGTAGGGTGCCCTGAGACCTTGGTAAGTAGGTCCTACAGCTGCAGCACGTTACAAGTCATTTACACCATCACAAAATGTTCTACAACAGTTGTAGCTTAACAGCAGCTACACAAGTCTGTCAGCACAGGCTGCAGAACAAATGCTCACCCCGGCTCGATTCCTTCAGTGGCACTTTGGCACTGCCACCAGGCTGACAGCTGCTCTGGCTGGTGCTTTGTAGCACATAAGGAAGCCTTGAGTGGGATCAACACAACCCAACGGGAGCAAGGACAGCCCACCTCCCTGGAGGAGAGAGAGAGAGAGCATTGACACATTTCTGGGTCTCAGCTGAACTCTGCTTGCTGCACCAGCCCTAGACAAATTTTACCACGAGAGGGAAAGGCACCTCAGCCTGTGACACAGAGTTCTTTATAGGGGTAAATTCCCATGGCTGCTGCAAGCATGGCACAGATCTGCTGTTTGCTTGTCATTCCTGGGCAAGCTACGTCTGGATTAGATCTACAAGTGTATTATAAATCCATAAATAATGAGCCCACTTTCATCTCTTGCCAAAGAAAAGAACCAGGAAGACTGCAGTTAATGTTAATTCTGGCACACATCTGCAGAAGGGACTTGTCCTTTCAGCCTAGAAATCTTGCCTGCATTTCGGTATCTTTTTATAGAAGACGTGGCATAGGACTGCAACCCATGCGATGCCACTTTGCTATTCAAGCCAATTTGAATTTTTCAAGTAGGATTTCCTGCTACATGCTACCATGTATTTCAAGATTTATTGAGGATGTTCCCATCATTCCTTGTTGCTGTCATCAGTAAAACCAAATTTTTCTTGGTAAAAATTTTCTGTCTATATTATAGTTAATACTGATTAAACATATGACGTAGAAAATTAAATGGGCAGTGAAAATATAGATGGCTCTTTTCTAGAATGAAATGTTTTCAAAAGGCATTATTCTATGCTGATTGAACTTAGTTACAAAGACAAAAAATTGCAAGTTTACTTGATTGGCATCTCCTAATCTATGTTAATATAGACATTTTTTCATCATTACTTATGGGCTGCATCTATGAATAAAAGGTAGGATGCACAAAACAGCTCCTGTGAGATGATACACTCCTAGCTGAGTGAAGTTTTATTAAAGAATATTGTTATTTTCTAACTGCAGAGGCAAGCCTAAGCTGGGTTTCGTGGGCACAGGAATGCTATATACCACTGTCTAGATCCAGCCCACACACAGACTTTGGTTGGATTTCTGTACCAGGTGCCCAAAGCTCTGCTGTACCTTTTACAAAACGAGTACCAGCTGCCTGTAAGTAGCACACAGGAGGAGAGGAGACACAGGAGTGGTGACACTGCCCAGCTTGCAGAGGTGTTTGTGAGTGTGAGGAGAGCACATAGCTCTTTTTACGCTTCTCACCCCAAAGCACGAGGCAGAGCTGACTGTGCAACCACCATCCCTAGGGCTTGATTGTCCACTCCATTTCACATGTCATGGTTGTGCAGTGGAAATCAATGAAGTTATACAGCCAGAAAATTGGTGAAACAGAGACTGGCTCTCACCCCCTGAAGGGGTTTCAGTTCACTGGTGGGAGAAACAATCCTTGTACATACATTTGTCAATCTGGTCCCATTTATGTCAATTAAAAGTATTGCTTTTGTCTTCAAGGGAGTCTAGTCACATTTGTGTACTGTTCAGAACATGTTCTAGAGACTTTTCAAGAAAAAGGCTTTTCTTTCAGGTAGAAGTTAAAACCTGTATGCACTAATAATGAATAGTATTTAAATAAAGTTAGCAATATTCTTTAAATTTGAAGATGCAAGGTATTCAAATGTTCTAATGCAAAACAGCAGGTTTCTGATCATTTTTTGAATGGCTAAAATTAGTCCTCTACATCTGATAGAAATAAAGACAAGATCTTTAATCTAGGGTTGATAATTTATACAAGGTAAAACTTTTAAGTTGTGTACAAATTTAGACATTCTCTTTTAGAAAAATTCATAAATTCACATGGAACAGATGATGCCACGCAGTGAACTGCAGTTTACCAGCAGGGTGTAGGCCCCAATGAAATGGTGGCTACTGACCCACAGTCTCACCAAACAATCACCGCTGTTGTCTGTTACATAAAGGACAGAATAATAAAAGGATACACTCTAGGCAAGATGGTAACATCCCCCTCCCCTTAAAAGCTGTTTTCAAGTTTTTCACACTGATGCCATCAAAAAGTTAATCAACTGTGGACTTTTTTTTATGCAAAATAATAAATGCCTATAACTTCAATAAAGTTGATTATTAACATTATTTTTTCCATCTTGACTTAAAATAGACTAGATCATATGGCATTGCCAGGCATGTAAACTCAACCTAGGAGCTCAGTTAACTGAGGAACACAGCATAGGAGCAATATTAAAAACACATAGTGTGATTCACCCTAAAACAAACAAAAAAGATGTTAAACATTTTGCAACAAAAATTAAAAAGAGAGGTGGATGGAGAATGAGATTAAGTTTTGTATTATGAAAGGGTATGAAAAATTATACAACAGGCAGAGCATACAAAGGAGAGAACCAAGAAAAAAATGGAGTGTTTTCCATTATGTCATTATTTCAGGTTCTTCCTAAAAGAAGAATCAGTCCTGCCAGAATAAATACATGGTGGGTTTTTATTCAGGGAAAAAAACCTGTTACAGCTGTATCATAACTCTTTTAAGCATGGAAATATGCTAACCAGAATGTGTGCTAACTACACCAAAAGCCTTTTCCTGATTTCCAAAAATAACTATTTCACTAGCATGGAGAGTTTTAAATTAATCTAAGTACTACAGCATTCTCATTTTGAAGAGGAATCCTTCTATGTCAAAACATAAGACTCCATTCTACCTTTACGAAGTATTAATGCATAGGTTTTCTGTGTCTTAAACAAGATTTTAAAGTTATAAGACTACAGAGAACATTGTGTGGGTTTTTTATACTCACCTGTCATGGTTCAGGAATGCTATCCCTCAATTAATACTCCCACTAAAAAGAAAACCGCAAGCCACTCCCCTCCCTGTAAGAGATACAAATGGCAGAAATTACAGGTTGAGATAAGAAGACTTTACTGGAAACAGGACTAAATAATCAGAAGATCTTTTTTTAAAGGTGACTAAGATTAGGAAGGTTACTTCAATAAAAACTAAGTGTTCAGACCCCTGCCTGCCAAAGTTGTATCCCTTATTAGCCATATCCAGCCTGAAGCAAAGTTAGACTAAGATAAAAAGCTTGAGAAGTTAAAATAGTTTTGAATGGGAAGTGAATATCTTTTATTTTTAAACGTATATATATTTTGCAAGACCCCAGCATATTACAGAAATTGTCAGAAACAAACTTTTAACAGCTAATTAACCACAGAAGTTTATCCTTTTCAGGAGGACAGAGCATCTGCTGAACACAAGTAGCTTACAAAGACCATGATGAAAATAAAAATACCCCAGAGTGCAATATGTGGAGAGAAGCCACATCCACTTACCCAAATTAGTATGTATTACTGCTATTTTTTTTTTTTTTTTGGTAGAACACTGCACATATGTGACACACAGCAGCATACACTTGTTTGGGTACCAAATGCCTGGGACATCAGCAGCACCAGCTCAGTGCAGGTCTGAGCACCCAGTGAATTACTGTCTTCATCTAATGAAGCACAACCACTTTCACATCCTGTTTACAGACACATCACGGTGATGCATAGACCTTGCTAAAGGCAGAATTATATAGCAACACTCTTTAAAGAAATGCAGATAAAAATATGTCTTATAACAAATTTTGCTGCTATTTCCTTGTGATTCTTCCACTAACTGATTCAACTAAACATGACAGAATTTTACTAAAAATATTAAATCTTTATATAAATCTTTGTGCATTTCTCTCTATTCAGCTTCATAAATGAAAGAAATATTTTGATTAATTTTAAGAAATAAGTTACATGAGACAGCTTCTGGTCTCTCTCACACAGGAAGGATTACAAACAAGTTGTGTCTGAGCTTGCACTGTAACCTTCCACCTTTGAGCACCACCCCAGGGACCCGTTCATCAATGTAACCACTGCCCTCCTCTGAGCACGAAGGGAGATCAGGGCTAGCGTGCCACAGGCAGCCTTTTCCTATGATCATTGAACTCAAAATGTTTTAGTCAGACATGAAAGAGGGAAGATGGATAAAAACCAGCCTGACCTCCTCAACATCCATAGAGAGACTAAGAAGCTGCAAACCGTTCAGTGCAAGGCAGGACTACGATACGGATGCTGTAATGGAACTGCACAGTTGGTGGCACAGTTTCAGCCTGATTTTTGATGCAAAAAAAACCCCCACTGTCTGGAAAAGAGAAAGCAGAGATGACCTGAGTTGGTGAAGTCATATTTCCCTTCACATTTTGCCAGGGCAAAGAGTACAATCTCTTTTCACTCCTGATACCATCCTATGAACTTAAAGGAGTAACAGATTGCATAGGATTCAGTGTCATTTTCAACAAGGCAAAAGGATTCAAATTTATCTTCACTGTAACTGAGCACAATTTGGCTTGTTAGGAATCCTGAAAAAGTACCAGTGATCTGATGAAGTCCACTCTTCATGCTCGGAAAGGCATCCTTGTCAAAGCTGGGACTTATTCACGGGTGCATCAATTTCAGTTTATGGTAAGAGAATAGCTGTGCTAAAGTGAAAGAAAACCATCTTAAAAATAAACTTTCTGACACAACTCACAGAACTTCTAAAAACTTTTTCTAAGTACACTATGGAAAAAAAATTGAAACCTATGAAAATGTTTAGAACATGGAGTATTGCCAACATGCCCAACGCTTTATGCAGTGGGTTCCAGCTTTTAGTAAGGTATATGCATCCCAGCTTCCTTCCACCTTTATGGTGAGTAAAGCTGAGATTTTCACAGAACATCCCTTTTTTTTCCTTTCAAACAAAACACTTCTATTCAAAACACTGATTAACACTCTCCTTTTAGACAATAAAAACCACTCTACCTGGAAGCAATTCAATGTTTTATCTCGTAGATCTATCAGACATCTCATTCTTCAAGCTTCTTTGCTCTAAGGCATTTCAGAGGAAGCACTTAGATAAAAGCCTACCCCAGCATAATGATGTTACCACAATAAATGGCAGGCAGGCAGCATCAGCATCTGCACCTGGGCACCAACACTGCAGCAAGCCCCGTGCTCCTTTGTAACGAGGCGCCTGGGTTGCAGAAGATGATTTCACCAACTGATGTTCTGAATGCTTACTTTTGAATGCTTGAAAATCCTACGGTGACACTTCCAAGAGTAGACATACTTTATTAATATGCTATTACGAGCATTTTTATATTCTTTTGCTCTCCGTGCATCCTTAAAATCAATTATCAATTGTACTACTCCAGGGACATGGCCTAGTGCTGTCTCAGTGGGAATTAGTGTTGATTGCCCCACTGTACATCACCTATGTTAGCTTTTCCTTAAAAGGTTCTCACTTGAATCCTGCTGTTTTATAGTTCAACTTAAGTCCTACTGTTTTGTAATTCAGATATAGCACACTGAAGGGTTTGGGTTTACCCCAGGATATGTTTTACAGAACTGCATTTAAAACCAACGTTCACTTTTATTGAAATCATTCATGCCTTCAGTTTTCGTCTGCCTGAGTGAAAAAAAAACATAACATTTCTACAGTGATGAAATACACGATCTTTTTCTATGCAGAAAAAAAAGTAAATGTTCTTCCACAATAAAAAAATTCTATTTAAACGCTCATTTGATTTTTTTTTTTCTCTTTGTAAATGCAGAGTACATCCCTTTTCTGAGGTTCAATATACACAGGGCATATTTTGTAAAACTTAAGTCTTACCCAAACCATCCACACAGAGGTTAATGTTACTGAACAGCCCCACTGGGAGAGTGGAGGATTTGCTTTGTTCAACAGGCACCAGACACTGGTATCTCATTTCAAGTATGGCCTTCACTATAGAGAATTAGGAGCTGTGAAAAAAAATCAGTGGGTTATTATCACATTTCATCCTGTGTTCTTCTCACCATTTCACCCAATCCTTTTGAGATCCAAGACATTTTGATCCACAGCCGTCTGCAAGTCAGCTGGACATTTACCAAGGTCTGTATGAGAAAGGTGCTGTGGCTGTGCCTCTGCTGATCCACCCAGGCACAGCTGGGCCACAGAGCTGAGCTACAGCTGGCCCTGGGAACCCCACACTGTATTGCTCTGTGCTTCTAGTGCTATCTAATTCTCTGCCAAGAAAAAGCCATTTGAGGGAAATTGAAATGCCTTCTGCTATTTCTGGCATGGGGAAGGACTGTGAGGCATTGTTGCATCCATCTGCATTTTCAGGACTGAACAGTATGCTGTTTATTCCATGTCAAGCATCAGATTTCCCCATATGAAAGGCAGAAAATACCTGTGCAGCCACAGAGACCCTTTTAGATTGGGGAAAGTAAAACAAAGTCACAATAAGTACTCCGAGAGGAATTGTGCTGGGTCACATCTCTTAACAGTTGTCTACAATGAGCTGATCACAGAGTGGCTGCCAGTTTGCTGACAGCAGGAGAGTTACCATAGCAAATTCTATAAAAATAAGGAAACAAAACAACAATTACAGTAACACTGATAAGTCCATTAGCCTCTTACCAATACATTAGGCCTATGGAACACTGAAGTACTTGATGAAGGCACTGTCACTGCCAGACAGATTTTCTATCTGAAGTAAAACATGAATTAATTCATGAGATGCAACGCAAATGGACATTGCTTTTCCTAACTTGTAAAACTTGATCAAATCTATGACTGCATTTCAGCTCCTTCTAATTTCTGGGTGAGTGCTTCTCATATGTTTTAACATACTTTCCAAAACCTTATTTTCCAAAATCCTGAACTTCTACACCAAACATCAATATAGGGCCACTTACATTAAATTAAACTTTTTAGTTTCCAGTTAGTAGATCCTACTCTATGGATTCAAAATTAAACTTGGGATACATGTTTTAGTTTCCTGCCTAGGAAATTAGAAAGAAATCCTTGGACTTAAATACACAATATCCTACTACTTGAATATGAAGGAGCCGCTTTTTAACATCTGTACGCATCTAGATATCATATAGATGCAATCCATGTTTTGTGCATATGTGTGTGGGCATATACACACAGAATATATGTATGTGCAGTAAATGTCAGTTCAATGCACAACCTACTTATATACAGAAATATATTTTACTGCTCCTTTCCATTTATTAAGCCATATTCATGAAACTCCAGAGCCTAAAAAGAACTAGTCTGGGACCTCATGCAGAGATGGCCGAGCCAAAATCCATTCAACCACTTCACCCCTCTGTCACTTCTCCCTTCATTGACATTCATTGATACATAAACAGGGAGGATGTATCCAAGCAAAGTGGCACATTACTAATTACACCATCTTCATTAATACTGCATTATGTGTCTCTGTGCTGTAGAGAATTGACAATGCAAAAAGATGTCAAGAGCTTATCAAAATGTGCATATAAATATTTGGTCCAATTTTTAACAGGAACACACTAGCAGTCTCTGCTTCAACAGCCCAAACTGGAAAAAGGGTCGTTTATCAGCTGCTAACCAGGAACAAAAGGCAAATAGCCTTAA
Organism: Corvus cornix cornix; assembly: GCF_000738735.6. Classification (NCBI taxonomy): domain Eukaryota; kingdom Metazoa; phylum Chordata; class Aves; order Passeriformes; family Corvidae; genus Corvus; species Corvus cornix. The sequence continues at coordinate 95,510,857 of NC_046333.1, read as the reverse complement.
TTTCCTAAACACTCAGCACTATTTGCATCTTTCCTGTGCCCTTAGATAATTAGGCACCAGTGCAGAATAAGACATCCTCACTGTGCTACAGAGCTATCTGTCTGTAAACAGAGCACTTCCATTTGTAAAAAAGTCTTAACAAAAAGACAGATAAGGAGAGGTCTTTATCAGTCACACAGAACTTTAGGAAAATCACTGCATAAGGACCAGTCAGAAGGAAGATTTTGAGACAGGAAATACCAAAATAAATAGGAAGGCATCTTTTTGGCCAAGTGTAAGAATCTCACATTTGGTTTACTTGTAACTGTTTAAAAATATCTAAATAAACAACCAGCTTCAGTCAGAGTGACAATAGCGTGTGCCCACAACCAATGTGGATTTAAACAAAAACAACTGTGGATTGTTTTCACAAGGGCAAGAGATCAGGATTAAATAAAGAGGTATTGCAGCAACTTTGAGTGCTGCAGAGTCTGCAAAGGATCACCCATTTCAGCAAGTGCAAAATGGCAAGTTCTTTGCCCATGTACTGATTAATGCTTTTCACCTCTGAGCAAAGCTTTATGTTTTTGGCAACGAGTAACTGCAAGCAGGACAAATACAAGGAGAACATGCAGAATCTCTTTTGTTCTTTCCACCCTTTCTCTGCTTCTCTTGCAGACTAAGAATTTGGCGCTTGAGCACTGGCAGAACATATACTATTTTAAGTAACATGTACAACTGCGACCGGTCACAATGAACCAAATGAATAAATACACAAATAAGGACAGTATTCTTCATCCAAGCTTAACACTACAACTCTCTCAAAACAGAATCAACTACTCCCAGAACAGAGACAAAAGCATTCCCAGAGTCAGGAATGGATTTTTTTCTGCCCATACTTCGTGCATTTCTTCCACTTTGCCACTTCGTGAGAAGCCTCACTGAGCACTTCTCACACAGAACTGAGATCCCAGATGGTACCCTACTGTAATTTGGGTAATATTTTTGTCAGAAATACAGTCAGTAATAATTAGAAATTAATAACTCAAGGGACACATTGTCCTGAGAAACCTACCAAGCTATCTTTTAATCTTCTAATTAAAGTTCAAACACTTTCTGTCATGTAAAAATCTATGCGTTCTAAGAAATACTTCAGTCATTAGTGTATAATTTCATTCATTTACAGATATCAGTATACTAATTAAAGTCAGCATGGAATTTATAGATGACCTAGTAGATTTTTTGCTTCTTCTTCATTTACTTATCTCTGATGGTTATCTTTTATGCTGCTAAGATGCAAATACAGATTCATGCAATTAAAATAAAGTTTCCTAAAACCTATTTATTTTTACTGAGTTTTCTTAGGATGAAATTAACTTTCTTCATAGCAGCCTGTGTAATCTGTTCTCAGCATTTGAAGGTGAAACAGTGTTTGTGTCACACCAACATTTTGGCTACAGCTGAACAGCTCTTGCCAGGGCAAACACCAAGACTTTCTCTCCAACCTCACACACAGAGGCTAGCAGTTTAGGGGTGGGCAAAAGGCTAGAAGAGGACTCAGCTGGGACAGCTGCCTCCACTGACTGAACAGACATTCCATTCCATACAATACCATGCTTAAGAGTGAAATCTCAGGGAAATGGATAGGATGAGGGGATGTTCATGATGGCATTTGTCTTCTCAAGAAATCATTACACGTATTTGATAGGAGAGGGAGAGAGGGTTAGGGCAGGAGTTTTGCTGCTGGCTGGGGTCAGCCCACCACATCACTCCTTCTGAATATTTTGTGTAGCTATTATCTATCTTGCCTCCTGTGCATTTCACTCACTGCATTCAAATCACCACTTAAGTGATCCAGCAAGAGCAATTCACTTCATAACTTCCTCAGTGAAAATAGGCCACCTCTTCTTTCAAGTTGACCTTGGTAACAAAGCAAAGTCATCAAAATCTCAAAACTAAGCAAATAATCTGGAACAAGGAATATATTTAATTTGATATATAGAGTCATAGAATATTCTGTGTTGGAAGGGTGATCCACAAGGATCATCAATGTTCAACTCCTGGCCCTGTACAGGACAGCCCCAAAAATCACACCATGTGCCTGTGAGTATTGTCCAAACCCTTCCTGACCTCTGTTGGGCTGGGTGCTGTGACCACTTCTCTGAGGAGCCTTTTCCAGCATCCAATCACCCTGTGGGTAAAAAAAAAAAAATTTCCCAAGATCCAATCTAAACCTCCCCAGATACAGCTTCATGCCATTCCCTCAGGTCCTATCTCTGATCACTACAGAGAAGAGATCAGTCTTGCCCCTCTGCTTCCACCTGTGAGGAAGCTGGAGACCACTTTTATCTATATATAGACAAAATGTTTTCCAAATATTGGGCTTTGAGGACTTTTATTTTTAAACAAGTATTACATGAGAAAAATCATGTGTTTCTATTGAGGATACCGATATCACCCTGCAAACTGATCAAATTCTCCTGCTGATCACCAATTGATCAATATTTACTAGAAGAGTATGAAGAACTACTGAACAACTTCAGTAGTACAATTTCAAGGACTACTGAAGAAGACATAGACAAAGCTTTCACAGTAAAACTGTTTAATATTCCAGAAATACCCATGCAGTGATAATTGTGTTTAAATATTTACATAAGTGAGGCCCCTGCTCCATCAGAGCACACTACATTTGGAAACAAATCTTATCACATGATAATAGTCTGCTTCTGCCCTACATCCCTCTGGCACAGGAACAACACCTTTCTGTATTGATAAGGCACCCAGGTAACTAGGTAAGATCTTGAATCCCAGTGCCCAGTCTTGCAATTTTGATAGGCAGACTGTAAGGAGGGAGCAACCAATTTTCATCTGTACACAAGCAAAGAGACTGAAGAGAGCAGAATGTTCATAACTAAGCAGAATGTGCCATTAGTTGAAGGCAAATCTTCAAATGCTTTGAAATCCCAAGCCTTCCCCCTTAAGAACTGCAAGTAATCCATTTTCTTCCAGTTCCACACCAAACCGAACACCAGTGTAAAATCAATGCCTGTGTTTCAATAGCCAGAGTTACAAATACTCACAGAAAGAAGTGGTATTATTATAAAGTCCTTGTGCAAAGCAAATAAGTGGGTCTGAAACTATTTAAACACCAAACATGCAACTATTATGGAGGAAAATGGACAACACAAGGGATGTTTCCTTGAAGTGAGGTACTGGAAAAGGAGTAGTGCAAAACAAATGGTTTGATCAGTCTTTGCCATTGTGGCTCAGTTTCTCTTCTCTAACTTCAGGTCTCAAAGCCTAAACAAATAATAACAAAACCTATTTGATGGGTTCCCATCTGAGAAAGACTGTACGAGAGCTACAGAAATACTTGTGAAGAGATTGCCGGTTATTGCCCTCTATCACTATGTAGCATGCCACACTAAATTCAGTGCATGTGAACAATAAAGGGGATTCAATTTCCATGCAAAAAACCCCAATTCATTATGCTGACTGCAAACTGTATGGGATGGAAGGGAGCAAGAATCAATGAAAAGTGGGGTTATTTGACTATATGCACAGACTTAACTGCTGACATAAACATGTACTCTTCAAAGTCAGGTGTACAAAAGGCTTCCGTGAATCTTTTGAATCCTTTCTTTCAGTGACTAATAACAGTAAAAGCGTCACTGTCTGGCTACATATAGATTATAAAGGAGCAACTACAAACACTAACATTTCAAGAGCAAAGAAAAGGTTTCCAGTGTTTCTTTACTAGCAAAGAACACAGGAAAATAAAATTTCAAAGATCTTCACGTAACCGAACTCTATTATGTTTGATGGCAATAGCTTCCACCTTTACCATATTTTCAACTCTTCCCAGAAGCAAGGAGGGCAGTGGTGGCCTAATGCCTTAAATACAGAACAGAGACAAGTAACAGACACTTGTCTTCTGCATCCATTTATTGCTGCAGTAATGTAATAGATGACACCACAGAAACCATAAAGTTGCGAGATCTCCTCCAGGAAAAACTGCATAACACCATAGGAAAACTCATTCACAGCATATCATTTACATCACTGTTATTCTTAGAGCCCCCAAATACCACTAATTCAGGCATGTACAGAAGTGCATAACTGGACTCTGATTCACCTGGTGAACAGTGGAAAGGGGGTTGTAACACCTATATGGTCTTTTCCCAGTGAAAAGTATTCTTAATCCTTTAAAAAAATCCTAAAAATCCAGCATATCTACTCCTGCCTAGACAGGGAAAAGATTTTCAAACTGAAATGTCTGCAGTCTAAATAGCACTTCTCATCTTCCATCCTAGTCTTACAATCTGCAGCATAGAGATGAAGACAGCAAACCAGGAGAGTGTAGACAAAAATCCCAAATTGTGCATTTATCAAATATCACCCCTACTCTTCCCTTGTCTTTCATGTGGAAAGTAGTTAAAAGCCCACACTAATAAAATTATAAGCATTTGCTTGGAAGTATGAAGTGAAGGGGGTAAATATGCCTTCCCTTTTTTTCCTAATGTCTGCCTCCCAAAAGGAACAAGGACTCCTTACTAAGTAGCAGACATTATTTTGCAAGCAGAGGCGAAGAAAGATACTGACAAGGTTACCTTTGAGGCTGGTGCCCTTTGGAAGAACAAAACCATTACTTGACCAGAAAACTCAGTGCCTCGTTCACATTTCCTAATGTTTTGTATCTAATAGTGAAAAAGGTTCCCTCCCATTAAAATCTGAATAAAATCCAATTAAGCAAACCAGCCAAGGAAGTGTTTTCAGATTGGCTTCAACTCAACAGAAACACATCAAAAGTGGAGACATGCAGAATAGGGATATATTGAGAAATTTCCAGCAATAATGCCCCAATGTTTTTGGGATGTTCCTAGACAAGCAACTGACAAGAACTGACAAATACCTTGTTCAAACCAACAGAATTTCTAGACTAAGCTAGATCTGGCCTAAACTCTGACTACACCCCTGCTTCTTAGGGTCCTTCAGTCTAATCCTTTGCACCCTTCAGCTTTGTTGGCTCAGATTTGCTAGCAGTTTGCTGCTTTGTTCTGGTTTTAAAAGACTCTGAAGCTGGAACAAGCACTAATTAGAACATTTCCAGTGAAAGAGGTTAAAGTTTTCACCTAGAAGATATCCAAGACATCGTGGAATTAGTTTCTAGCCAAAGCAGCTGAAATTAAAATCTTGGCCTTTCAAAATTGAAAATGGGCAACTTCTGTGCAATTTTGTTGTGCAGTATCATCAAAACACTCCAGTCTTGTTCTAATGTGGAAAAAAATTACAAAACCTGTAATCCCAAAAACTGATGAGAACCAGAACTGTTCTCTCTGTTCATTTTTTGTAAAATACTCAAGATACTCAATACCCCATAGTGTATGAAATTAAACTGCTTTGTTATTATAATTTTGAGGGGGAAAAAAAATTAAGGAACCTAGTAAATCATTACTTAGCCACTTGTTTTTCACTGCAAGTACAGAAATTGACAGTTACTTTCAACAGCTCTAAAATTCTAAATCATTAGATGACATTTTGAAGTAGAATCTCCAGGCCTACATTGCTTGATCTCATCCAAAAGCATGGCACCAGCATGTTGTGAGGATGTAGTAGAGATGGGCTCACGCTAGCACACATATGTTCTTATGCCAGGGACATCACCAGACTTGTGTGCTGTAACAAAATAAGAATGAAAGGAAGTATTAACTTAGGACTTTCCTTTGTTTCTTCCTGCTTTACCAAGATATGTTCCTCTATAATTTGCATAAAACTAATTATGGACTTTCTGAAGTAAAAGATCTTTTTGAATCAGGTCTTACGGCCTTTGCCATATATCCATTTCTACAGACTCTAAGCCAGGCTCCATATTAGCTCAGTCACCACTTAAACATAATTACCTAACAATCTGGAAAAGCACCAACTATATGCAATAAAAGCACAAGCATAAGAAATATTATTACTTCTAAACATGAATCAAATACCAGTGATAATTCCCCATAGTGCTGAAAGAGTATGTGTAAGGAAAGAATTATGTATTCTTTAAAAATTACTGTCCTCGTTTATTAAATCCTCCAGATGTATTTCATAGACCTTGTCTGTCCCTAATCATCTTCTTTTATGTTCCTTAATGTAACATTGCCAGACAGTCAAAGTTTCCAGTGGGGACACTCATGTGCTTTTGTACCTAATATAAAAAACCACATGCCCATCAGAGATTCACAAGTCCCATGGAGGTGCTTACATCTGAAAACCAAACTTAAGAGTCTGGAGATCAAAACAAGTAATGAGCACATATGACAGCGTCTTTGCCACATTAAGTGATTTTATCACATTCTTTGATTTAAAAAGAACAGTGAAATCTGACATTGCAGGTATTTTGCAGCACATCACTGATGCCTTTTTCTGGTCTTAAAATCAAGAATCAAACACGGTTAGAAGGGAAAAAGGGATTTTACCTTGGTATTTATTTTAAGGATCCTTAGGTGCACCACGTCCAGGTTGAATGCACCCCAATACACACTGCAATGCACACCCACAATAGATCAGGTATATCATTATAGGTCTTACTAATTAGCATATCTATCAAAGATTCCCCAGTGAGAGGCTCAAGTGAGCCCCCCTCCCCAAGGAACCTTCCCCTGGATGGTTCTATCTTAGTTTACAAAATGTGTTCTGGAGAGGACCTTGGGGTCTGGGGCACACTGATCCCTAACTACGAAGCTTCTAAGATGTTTAGTCTCCTAGCCTGACAAACAAGTCTAAGAATATAAGCTAAAAAACACTAAGAATACAAAAGTTATAAAAAGGTATATAAAAGGGGTATAAAAGAAAAGGCAAAAAATCATCATGGCATCATCACCTGCAGAAAACGGCTTACAAAACTGCATTTAGAATAACACCCCAGATTTTGCAACTTTTTTGAATTTATGCTGCATCTGTAAATTCTTTATAATCTATACATACAGCCAGTACCATAGCCATGGGTAGGAATGGATCAGAATATACTATGACTTGCAATAAAAATGCCAAAGACACAGCTTCAATTTGACACAGGAAAAAGAAAAAAAAATCAATAGCACTGCCAATGCCTTGGCCCAGCAGGGGTGCAAAGAAATTTTTAATTGGGATCCCCAGATGCTCTCAAGCAGCTGCCCAGGCTGTACATTACAACACAAACTACAGCTCCCCCATGGTCTCTGCCAGACTTGGCAAGTAGAACAGGAAAGGAGAAAGGATTTTCCCTCCTGATCTCCATATCAGGTACAACAGGTTAACACACCAATACACCCAATCATCCCCCCAGACAAACCCATCTCTATTAATAGCCAAGTTTGAAGCTTCACAAAAAGATTAACAGTGTCATCCTGACCATCACTATGGCTGAAGGGGGACACCCTCGGTCTGGCTGGATACAGGTGATAGAACTCTTACACTTTTATTCCATTACTGACTTGTGATATGAGGAACACACAGACTATCAGAGCTGAGGTGAGGATTTCACTGTTTTTCACCTCATTTTCCCTCAAACCCTCACCTTCTCAGAACATTGTAACTGCTGACAAGACTTTGTTCTGCAGTTTAAACTACACATACATAGTTCATTAAATATTGTATATTCTCAGACTTGTTTATTCTCCTGTTTGTACTTACAGATTTCAGTTCTTCTCCACTATTATGGTCTTCTCACAACTGAGTTATTGGTATGAAGTATTTTAAACTCATCTGTGTAAAAGAGCCATGGACAAAGCCAACTGCATTGCCTTAAATCATTCTGTGATTCTGTAAAGGTTTGATAGTTTTATGTAATCACAAATGAATTTTCTGCGAAATAAAATATGAAAAGCGTCCACTATGAGTAATGCTGGGAAAATTAATCTCACTCCACTGAAAGTAACATATTCAAAAGTTAAAAATAAAGTCTTTCAAGAAAAATAATCTAACTGGGGGTACAACTTCCCCCTCTCTTTTGTATCCATGAAGTTTAAACTTTCTCTGTAGGTTTAAATCTCTTCCCACTCGTCTTTTCTTTTTCAGCCAGAAAACCAACAGCACTGAGGTCCCAGTGATGAGGAATGACTCACCAGCAGGTGCTGAGTCACAATCACACCAAATACACTCTTACATCTTGATGGAGTATCAAATTCAATAGCTTTGCTTAGTCACTTGAGCTTGCCCTAATTCCTATGATTCACTCAATTTCAAAACTTTGATTTCTGATTTCTTGTTTTTGCTCACAATATATATTGAGTTGTATAACCCTTATACAACTCTTAAAGCAGAATTGTTGCAAGCCATCACTAATCTTTAGTCAGATCCCGGGCTTCACACACAAGGTGTGTCACTTATCAAATCCAAGCGGCCAATACGCCACAGTGCACTTTGGATTAATTTGGAAGTGCTGATCTCCCACTCCTTGCACACCTACAGAGAATTCCAGCTGACATCGGAAGATACATGCATTAGGATTTCATCCTGCCCTGACTCATGCCAGCAACAACCTACCATCAGCTAAAAGTGTGACCTTTCTCTGGGAGGGCTCCTCAGCCTGACAAGGTAAGACACAAGAAGCGAGTGCTCAGCAGTTTATGCAGAGGGTGAGGTATTTGACCATGATTAAACAAGCCAGTGTTGGAGTGACAGATTTCCAATTCCTTAATCATTTCAGTTTGTTACCTTTTGTCCTGTCTGAAGGTAGATAAAGTAAAATTACTTTACCCAACTGTTTATCCGTTCATCCAACAACTTTTATAGGGAAGAAGCTTAGTTTGGCCTGAATTCAACTAAGGTAATAAATGTATTTCTCTCTGTAGAAATTGACAGCGATGTTTTATCTAATTGCTCCTAGCATTTCAGCCATAATCCAGAGAACTTCTCTAAAAGGTTTCAGGCTAGCATGGGGGGATGAAGGAAACTCATCATGGAGAGAGGGAAAGGCAGACACAGTGAATAGGCTTCTGATGATTACCACATTGCAGTACCTACAGGAGGCAATTATCACTACACTGTTATTTATTCTTCTGTCTTCAGGCACTGTTTTTGTACTTCCTCACTGTCCACTTCTGCAGCAGCTGCATTTAAAATTGTTGTGCTGAATTAGTGGTTAATAAGCCTATTAATGCTGAAGGTACTCAGCCAGTTATGTACATTTGGAAAAGTTCCCCTAATGAAAAGATACTGTGAGAAAGGCAGGGGTCATCTCTGGGGATGTCTGGGAATAAAACAGACCACACAAAATCCCATAGAGTTCACAGAAATCCTACAATAAAGGTTATATATCTTTACCCTTGCAGAAGGAACTACAGCTTTGAAGCTTCTTTGGCCAGCTATTCTAACTTTAACAATAGTCAATAATAGTATGAAGAAAAAAAAAAAGCCAAGTGAAAAAATAAATATTAAACCTTTTGTCATAACAAATGAAGTATAGGTCATATGTTCTCCATAGGTTGCAGGTTCCCAAGTCCTCCTCCAGGCATTTACTATGATACTACATTTTTTAAAGAAGCTCACCTTAGTTACAAGCTCTTTTCTCTAAAATGTTGTCCTTCTCCATTATATATCCTAATGTAAGTAAATTGAAGCCATATCTCCATCAGTCTAAAGGACTCTGCAAGAAGTGCCTTTTCTACAGGTACCTGAGATTCACAAAACTATCCTGACACTATTGCTCTAGACATCCAAGATCTACCCCTAAAACAGGAAGCAAAGACAGCCATGAAAAAATTAATTCTACCTCTGCCTTCCTACCTTCACCTAGGCTGAATTACTGAATGTCTGTATCAGTGTGAGCATGAAGCAGAATGCTTCAAGAGAAGAAATAAGAGATCCACCCCAAACCAAATCATATCTTGGTGTCTTAACACTCACCTGGTTCTGATGCAGGCAAGGGATAAGCTTGAATCCAGACCTCATACTATGGTGGAAGGAATGCTGTGGTGGGTAGAGTAAAAGCAACCTTGGCACCTGTATGTCCTTTTAAAATTCCACTTTACTCAAAAAGTTGAAAAAGCTTAGTTCAAACATAACTATCTTGAAGCATTATACAGAAAGGAGTCAATTTTTGACATGCTGATTTTGTTTCTGCTGAGAACAATACTTCACCAGGAAAATACCAAGCAACTTTATCAAAAACTACCACCTCCTTTGTGTAGAAATACAAAACACAACCCTGCTAAAAAGATATGTACTTGTATTTCTAATTATCAATGCCAGCAGCCAATACCTCCCTTCTTTTCAGAGCTTTGACATGATAAATGTTGGAGAGCTGCTGCTGCTATCAAAACTGACCAGCAGGACCACAACTGGAGAGAAAAAGAGGCAGAAGATCAGGACAAAAGTAGTAAATACTTACAGGTATGGCATGCTTTTATATGCCTTATTTATTCAAACTGTATAAAGACACCTTCTAAAATCCTCAAATCCTGTTTTTAACAGGGCTGTGTGCTCATGCAGCTCAGTGACCTTGGTACACAGTAAAGGCCAATACAGTTACTGAAGGCTGATTTCAATAACTGTCTGGAAAGGGTCCAAAGCAGCTTCTGCAGTTTCTGCATCAAAGACAACACAGAAAAAGGAAGGCAGAATGTAGCTGCTCTTAAATCTGGTGTAAGACTTGGGCAGTTTTCTGCAACAACTTCATTATAGCATATTTTCTATGGGCAGGTGTCCTGGTTCTGGCCAGGACAGGGTTAATTTTTTTCCAGTATCCAGGAGGGACATGGCCAGGATATGGAGATTATTCTGTACCACCTCACATCACTGCCTGGGCATAGGAAAAAGACTCTCTTCCAGGGAGAAGGGGCTCCTTCTGTGGCACAGGGAGCTGTCCAGTATTGTCTGTTATTGGTTGTGTTTTCCATGTGAGTTGATTCTTTTCTTGCACCCTCCGTCATTAGTATTGTTGCTGTTACCATTTATTTTCTTATATCATTGCTGTTTCCAGTAAGCTGTTCTTATCTCAGCCAATGATCTTTGCCTTTGGGCTTCCAATTCTTCTCTCCATCCCAAAGCAGGGAAGGGGAGGGGAAAAGTGGGGGGAAAGAGCAGCAGTGTGGTTTTGGTGGGAGCACTAAATTGGGGAATACCATTCCTAAACCATGACAGGAGTGTCAGGCAACTACACCCCACCTTCTACTTAACAGGGCTCCACACTGAGGTTAGCGAAGAACTACCACATTTCTATTCTTGCATTAAACAGTGCAATGTTTGCTTAAGTACCAGTTTTTCTAATCAGTGGAAGAGTTTTACTTCAGAATTGTGGGGCTTTGTATTTGGTAGTTTAAATATAGTTATCCATTCAGCTACCAAAATATTTTATTCTACCACTGGACCCATCAAAACAAAGGAAAAAAAAAAAACCCAACAAACAACCCACCCCAACCAACACTGGTAATCTATGCAGCAGCCAAGTGTACCATGATATTAGTTTATATACGGAAATGAGGATCATCTTATTCAGAATGCAAATCTCTTCAATCCTTAAGTGCTCCATCAGGAGTCTTGGACTGCACCTCTCTGCACACAATTTAAGCTGCTTTCTGCAGGATGCCAAATATATTCACAGAGACAGAGCATTACTAAAACAAGTATCAAGGCACAAACAAAACCAGACTTTAACCAATGATTGAACAGAGCCAGTTCAGTCTCTTCAGTGATAGAAATGCTCTTGATGTCTTTTCAGATCTCGTTGGAAACTATTTAAACAACGGCCTTTTCATATCTTTGTTCACACAGATCTTTCTGTGAAATATTTACCCATGACCAAGTAGACTATATTGCTTATTCCTGATTGGTCAAGTGGTGCTTTTTGTGTTCACTGGATGTGCAATATTTGCAATGAGCTTGAGGTAAGGAAGTTTGTCAGCTCTAGAGAATAAAATCTGGAAAGATCAAGGTTCCCCAGTCCGTTAGCAGGGGGGAACGAAAATAAAAAAAAAATAAAAAAATAAAAAAAACCCACCATAGCTTTTTAAGATTTTGGTCCTGGCTCCAGAGCAAACTCCTTCAGGAAGATGTCTAAGTGCACCCTCAGGTCCCTTTAGTGACCAGCAAGACTTTAGAACAGGTCTGAGAGACGTGAAAAATCAAAATTCATTATGATGCTGCAGTCAGACCCCTTATCAGATGTGTCCATCTGAGGAGAAAAGCCACCTACATGGTTACAAAAATAAGGACTAAAATTTAGTTCATTCCCTTAAAAACTGCCAGAATTACAGCACTCATCATTATTCCGGAGGGCTCTTTGTACTGCAGTTATTTTAAAAAGCAAACAAAACTGTTACAGACAAACAAACACTAACCAAAACAAACACCAAAAGTAAAACCCAGAAAACCGTGAATCGAAGAAAATAGCTTAAGGGGTAATTTGCATTCTGAATGAAAGCACAAGTTTAAATGCTGTAAAAATGAATCAACTTCTTTCTATATGACCCCTTAATGAGTTACCAAGTTTTGTCTTTTTGTCATCAAACAATTCCTTTTCAGGATTTCATGGGGCATGTGGAAGAAGACTTTTCTCAAGCAGAGACAGAATGATGTCTAACCATGTCAGCTGATTGGCAGAATTCTGACAGATGTCACATACATTTTAGCAGGTAGGAGATAGGGGGGAAACAAAAGTCAGGATGTTCTTGTTCAAGTAATTACTAAGAACACTGCAGCCAAAACTAACATTTTTTTTACCTGCCACAATTTATCACCTCCTCCCTCAAGTTTCCTGTCAAGAGAGACTCTGCTGCACACTTTGAAAATTTGCAGTTGGGTTTATTTTACTTACATGGGAAGTAAATGCCCCACTTAAAGGGATATCACAGAAAAATAGACAAGACTTCTCTACTCCCTTATTCTTGAAGTTGTATCTTGACTGTGTCCTATGTCCTTTCTCTTGGCCTGTCGATATGAGGCAGAGAAGAGTAATCTGTGAAGTAAGTAAGCATTACTGCAAAATTGAAGTCTTCTCGAAATAGTCATTGTAACTTCATTGCTGGTTAGACAAGTGTTTTATCAATTACAAGTCCACAGCTTCTTTTCTCCCCCACCTTTTCCAAATAATAATGAATACTAGCTAATTATAAATTGTTACATCTTGCACAGAAACAAAGATAAAAAAATCTTAAATAAAAAGTTGTAAAGATTAATGTTGTAAAGACTAATTAAAGTTGTTACAGCTTAATGTGCTGTAAGCACAAACTACCCAAGGTATTTTCTTCATGATTTTATTCTGCAAGTATAAGATCACATATAACTTTCATCACATTTGCTAATGCATGCTCACCTTTCCCAACAAAAGTATTTTTGAGACCAGCATTTACTACAAAAACTCAAACATTACTACATCTTCCAACATGGAGTCCATTGTTTCACCTTCCAATAATATTAAAACAACATCCTGCCATCCTATAAAATATACCTATTATAAAATAAGGCAATATTGATATTATTTTCTGCAGCAATGGTAAAATCTTACTTCTTTGATTCTGTGCTTGTTCCCTTTTATGCTCCAGATAACTCATTAAAACTTAACATGTTCTGTTCTCAGTATAAACCTAATAGTTCAACTTTTCTTATTTTCCTACTTTCACCGTAGGTTAAAATATTACGCAGTTAAACTCCTAAATACACTCTAGGCACCACCTAACTCACTTTTACAACAGTGCCAATGAATCCAAGTGCAACCACACTACAAATTCAGAATCCTTCCAAGCCAGCACATAAGAAGGGTGTTTTTCCACAAACAGTTCTAGACAAGAGGCAAAGGATTCCAAAATTTGGATCTTCACCATCGTGAAATAACTTTTTTCCAGCATCAACTTAAAGGTCCTTAAATAACACCTAGAGAGCACTCCAGATTAATTTTTTTTTTTCAATAATTAAAATTGTCTGCTGAGGGGGAAAGAGAGAAAATCCAGGTACTCCAGGACTAAAAAAACCTAAACAAATAGAAAAAGCAAACAAAAAAAACCAACGACCAGCAAAAGTGAGTATCTTTTGTAATGGAAGAAGTCCCAGACAGATTGAAGCAGTACTCAAATACTTTTCACAGTACTGAACGCTCAACAAAAAACAAACAAATACAACCACAAGAAACCAAACCCACAGGGGAAAAAGAAAAATAAATAGCAACTCACTATTTTACATTCCTTCTAAAATTTTGATGTTATAGAGGCATAACACAGGCTTCATATTTCTGGCCCAACTGGAAACAAGAAATACAAGAAGGAATTTTGAATTAGGTAGTTTGCATGAAACCCCCAACACAGTTTAGTACATCTTAAAGAACAAGGTATTTATGTAAATATTGAAAATAAATCTGACAAAAAATGTTTATGGGCTAACTGCAGTTCTTCTATCACCCTAGAAGGATCCATTGCTGTTTATGTCACCACATTACTGCTCACAACACAAAAGAGCAGCAACTTTTCCAGTCATCACCTAAAGCTGTGGTGGATACATTTTCTAAGTAAGCAGGACAAAATCTCATGTGCAGCCAAGTATAGCACCCTGAAAGAAGAGGACAAATAATGACAATTCTGATGACAAGGAGACATCACTGGCAGGAAGAAATGTGCAATCATGTTACTTTCCAGCTGGTCTCTTCAGACCATGATGCTCCTGGATTTTCTCTTGTGTACAAGGTGACATTGACTTCTCTGATCTAATTGCTCAACTTAAGTAAAAAAGCTGATGGAGTATTTCAGCTTTTCTGTTATCCAGCTTGTTACTGAAGCATTTCAATATGCCTCTATAACTGTATGTTATTTGTGCTATTCCTGTTTATTGTTTACCCCCCAGATGTAACTGTTACTCTGATAAAACTGTTCTGTAACTACAATAAATGGACCAGTTACAAAAACTCCTACCTTACAGTAGTCAGACTGGGGCAAAACACAGCATCTTACACAGATGTTGCTGTAAACACACCAGTAAAGCATGTAAAGAATCCATAAAACCACAGAATCATTACAGTTGGAAAAGACCTTTAGGTTCATCAAGTCCAACTGCTAGCCCAGCACTACCAAGTCCACCACTAAACTATGTCCCCAAAGACCATATCCAGATATTATTTAAATACTTCCAGGGAAAGTGATTTTACCACTTCCAATGCTTGATAAATATCCAATCCAAAACTACCCTGGAATAACTATATATTTGAGACCTCTTTATCTAAAGATATCTTTATAACATAACTTTCACCTTCAACTTTCACACTGGATTTTTACTTTTCTTCAGCACATCATCCATCAGTCAGTTATAGCAGGTAGCAAAAGTCTTTCATCTTATATGGACAAGGTAAGGCAGTAGCAGTCAGTAAATTTTAGGCAGAAGAAACTGATGTCAAAAACAAGCTTTCATTTTTTTCAAAGGAAAAACCTATGAACTACATTGTGTAAACAAAAACTAACAGAGTTTTCTCATGCCCACAACAGAAACAAAGTACTGGAAAAGTTTCCAGAGACCATTTAGTCTGTCCTAAAGATGGATTATTTACATCTAGAGCAGTATGTAGAAAATGGCCTGTTCAACCCATTTACAGAAAGTAATTATTTCATGTAATTCAGTATATAATTACATGGTATGAATGATACTGAGAGGAAGGCAGGAAAGCCCAAGCAGAAATGGGGGCTTCAGAGGTAGACTATCAGGTGATATTTTAACTCTGGGACAAGGTGAATGTTTGTACGTCTGGAGGCTGAAGAGCTGATAGAGGTGACGGGTATTTTCCATTCAAAAACAGCCCCAATTTTTTTTTCTCCTCCAGTGCTGCTCCTCTGTTCTCTAACTTACATGTTGAAAAGACAGAACTTGCCTTTCTGAGGTGACTAAGAGATGCGGTTTGATACTTCTGGCACTCCAGCCCCCTCTTAAGTTTTATCTGGAGTGGGAGGAGCAGCTTGGGATGGTGATAAGAAAGACAAGCAGGAGTAGCAAATTAAGTATAGAAAACTAAATCTTCTGCTAAAATACCGAAGTCTATGCACAAAACTTTGTTCAAGGAAAAACAGAAAATCTACTTACTCTAGAAGGGCTCCAAATTCTTGTTTTTATTTTTCATTTACACGAAACAACCATAGAAGGCAATATTATTTGAAACTACACCGATCTGAAAGCTACAACTTTCACTTCGTGAAGCTTGTAGAGAAAGAGGCAGAAAGAAAGAGACAGAAGGAAATGGATTTTCCCTTGTCACAAGATTTTCTCTCATTTTCACCATCCCAGTCAAAAGCTCTACAGCCAGCCAAGCCACCTGGATTTAGATCAGCTGTAACACTGCTACATGCAACAATGCAAGAGACTTGGATTGTCACAAGAGCATAGAGATGCACATTAGGACACTGTAGCTTTCCTCACTAGCACATAGATATCATTGCAACAAAAACAGAAAGTGGGACTGGCTTTGGAGAAGAATCAAACCAGTGGAAATATTCCCACATAGACAGGGCTGCAGATGAACTTTTGTTAGCACCACCAAAGGGGCACTCTCACAGCTGCTAAAGAAAATGGATCTCTCCTCATTTCGTGCCGCAGAAGAAGCAGCTGTTGAAAGTCAGCCTATGCCAGTCCAACCCATCTGCTCAGCACTCCCTGCAGAAGCACACAGTGAAATACAGAGAGGAAAAGCAGGGGATCCACACAGGCCATCCTCTGCACAACAGAGGGTACGATAGAGACTTCTGTCTCTAGGGCACAAAGCAGGTCAGAAATCATTTTGGATCCTTTACTTATAACTATTGGCATACAGGTCATTATGTTCTTACAGCCATTTTGCTGTACACGCAACCCCAGACTAAAGGAAATTCTCAGCAAATAGCACTTATTGCATGAGGTCCAGACAGCATCTGAGCTCAGGAGAGAGCACAGGAAGAGAAAACAGGTTTTTCTGCCATCGTCTTCCCAAGATTATCTGTACCTCTCACCAGGATCAGCACGATCCTTCATCCATGCTAATTACTATTTGTGAAAATCCACACAGAGCTCTGGGTCCTGAGCAGCCTCTCCCCCAGCTCCTCCTTTAGGTTCTGCCACCATCCAGCATCTCTCCTGAGGTGTGTAGCAAACATCCATATGGAATGACCCCACTCTCAGGAGACTCTGAGGAGCCAGCTGGGTCCACAGGATGACAGTCCAACCTCCTCCCCAGAAAGCTGACATCAAGTACACTTCTCCAGTGAGACAAACCGAGATGGCTTTCCCTGGAGATGGTTCTGAAGACACCACCCCATGCTACACTGAATGACTTGTGTCATGCAAGGGGTCCAGAGGTTTAGTTTGCAGATGAATGCACTACTATAAAAGCATAATTAGGTCTCCCATATACACACAGAATCAACTCTTCCCATTGCCAAGTAGGGCAGTCCAATAGCTCCTAAACAGCAAACATGAGCTTCATGGAGCTGCCTTTCTTTTTCTCTAATGCCTCTCTTAGAAATGCCGGGATTTCTTCAAACTTTACTTCTAAAATGCACAAACTATTTTGTAAGTCAAAACCAATATATTTTTCCTCTCCCCACCCCCAATGAATTTAGCCTCTATCAGATAAAGAGGATTCTCTGAAAAGAGTCCTATCTTCCAGCCTGAGCAATTAATCATCTTAGTAACAGCAGACTAGAACAAGGCAAAGAATATGCTGCATAAAAGAAAATCCTATATTTTACCATTTCTCCCTTTGGAAAACAAAGAAAAATGCTGAAAAAACAAAACCCAAGCCAAACCAATGAACACTGAAACAATGCACCTTCAAACGTTTTCCCAGCCAGCAAAATAGCAAAAGGTACTGAATGATTAATAAATGTACTCTGTGACCAGAAGGATGAACTGCTAAAGGCAAGTCACATTTTGTGCACCAATTTCTTAAAAAGCCATGTTAGGACATATTTTGGAGCCAATACACTTACAATAAAGATACAACTATTGCTTGAATTGATACAGAATACTAAATTATCAAGAACTCCAACCAGCAACTGAAAAAAACCTCCCACCCTTCAGTATTCCTGTTGTACCAGGCAAGCTCACTGAAATAAGCTGTTTGCTACAAGGTTTTCAGAGAAGACCATTGTCAGTACTTAATAGCTGATATGGACCATTGAGTAGGCAAAGCATCTACATTCTGCAGAGTGAAAACTGCTTACCTGGGACAGATCTATTACGCTGTGCAGCTTCACTGATAGGAATAAAATTAAAGACATGACAGTACCACTGAGGATATTAGTTCATAAGGGAATGAGGCTAAAAGATTACTGTAGTAACTGATAGACTGTTAAGGCCTGGAAAGCCTATTATTTTTCCCATTCCTGATTTCTTAGCATTGTCATTCCAGTGCTAATTACCTAATTAAAGGAGCTGTGTGATATTAACAGCATATCTACTTCTTGTGGTGAGCTGAGAAGACCGAAGATTAAAAACACATGGTCTCTTGCCATCTTTGGAACAATGACAGAGCAACATTTGCAAAAGAAATAGCATGCTCTTTGTTAAAAAAGTCCCTAAATTCTCCATGAACATCAAGTTCATAACCCGCTGACAAACAGAGCACCTGTGAATTCCCCCCAGCCTCAGAACACCAAGCAAATGGCACTTATAGTGAAAGACAAAGTGCAAGAAGAAGAGAAGAGGCAACACTTCACAGGGAAACAGGGAATTCCCCTGTAATTTCGGGTATCGCATACCACGATTCACAGCATCAGCACACAAGTGCAAGTTTTTAGTTAGCAACTTGCAAACAACAGTTAGGAAAGTCTTGGGGAGTATACAGTGTTCTCTGTTGGCAGCAGGGGACCAGGAATCCTGGAAGCAAGATCACTTCACAGACGTAAAACAGCAGCAGAACTGTTTGGGGCACTGCTTGGACTTTAAACACAACATTCATTAACGGGAGATCTGTGTGAGACAATTCCATGCAGAGGAAGCATGAAAAGCTTTCTGGTTTGAACATGCCTCTAGGATGTTCATGTGACTGGGTCAAAAAGTGGGTCGACGCTTCTAAAGTGGTTAAATTTTCTAAAACAACAAAAAACCCCATGGATCAGTAGTTTTACAAGGACTTTATTCCTATCCACTCTGTGCCAAAATGATTAATATCAGCTTATTCCTCAAGCTTGGCCTAATTCACCATATTCTACTAGTGATACTGAGTGGCTTAATTTTTCGATGTTCAATTAGCAGTATCTTGAAAGAATTGATCTTTTTTTGAGTAGGCAAAGCAGTAATTGAGCATTTATAGAGAGCAAAGAGTGTAATACAGGTGCCCTGATGCATAAAATTGATGTATACAACTGCTATAATTGCTTTTGAAAATACTGGCCTTAGTGTTGAGAAAAATATGCAATCCATCAAGAGAGTTGAACACATCCTTTTAGCCAAACTTACAAAAATTCCTCTCACTTTACACTCTACCATTCCCTTCTGTTCCCAGAGTTCTCTTGCCTTGTCAACAGCCCTTCCAAAACATATAGTCAACACTACCCATAAAGTTATTCAAACAAACAAACAAAATCACAGTACTTGGACAGCTATTGATCCCATCTTTATAATTTTTAGATTGTGCTCAAGAACCGAGAAATGGTTTTCCTTTGATTGTTCCATGGCCAGTAGCATGATTCACAGGCTAAAGGACTGATGCAGGTCATCATAAAATATTCCCTTTAATTTCATAAATACTGTGAAGTTTTTCATTGTGTTATCACAAAAACATTAATTTGAATACATAACGACTTGAATAAACAGTCAATTAATGGCAGAGAACTGTACTTTCAGTTTTACACAGACTCAGAGGTATATATTCTGCCTTTACGTGTGTCAATTTAAAATTTGAAACCAAATCCTTCCAACAACTTCAGATTAATGACACTCTTTACCATGAGTAACAAGCTCAGATTCTGGAATACTGACAAAATTTTAGCTCTTCATAGTGCCCCCTAATATTTTTGAAATGTATTGCAGTAGCTGATCCTTCACACCAAATGTTTCCAAGCACAGCATCTAAAAGCTGCATTAAAAATCTACAACTTATCCATTTAGCCATGCTGAAGAATGTTTTCAGAGCAATTTTTCACAGTACCCCAAGGAAAATAGCATTTTTCAGACAATATTCTAATTAACCAGAGACTGTTAGTCCTTAAAGTATGAGGACCTCCAGCTTAAAAGACAACCAAGTTGGAGCAGCACACTGATGTCTTAAAAGGTCCAGCTGCAGGTGACCTTAAAAAGCTCCAAAATATTTTGGGCCAAGGATGAAAGACTAGATGTGCCACAGTATTAATCTGCACTCTATAGGGTAGACAGGATTTAATCTAACAGCATATTCAACCATTGAGCTGAATAGCTGCAAATTTACTTCCAAATTCACTGTTTTGAGCATTATAGCAGTTATAGTTGGCTCTAAATTCTAGAGCTGAGATTACCGGGCTGTAACATTCACTGTCACAGAAGAAAATATTAAATCAAACCAAGCAGTTAATTTACCTCGGGAGGCAAAGACCTTGCTAGAAGTCACAAACCCCAAAATTTCCTCATTCACGCCGAGGTCTCCGCAAGATAGTTTTTCTATCTGCGCCATCTACTGGCCGAATCCTATAACTATTCTCAATCGATTTCCCCCGACATACCAACTCTGATACTTCAGTGATTCTCCGTCATCAAAACAATCCTTGAAAGATCACAGATAATTTCTGTGAAGTTCATAAAAAAGCAATAAGAAAAGGAAATCTATTTTCAGGCTTAAATCAGCTCTGAGTATGCTTTCACCTCAACTGCAAAAGGGTACCTAAATGAAAGAAAACTGAAATCACTTAGTTCAGCTATTAATATACTAGTGCTTCCTAACGCTAGCCCCTGCCCTTATCCCCAATGAACAAACAAAGAAAAAAAAGGAAAAAAATAAAAAGAATAGTGCATGGTTAGTGGAAAATATTATCATTTTTATTTTGCTTTTTCATGCATTTAAAGCTTTTAAGTCATATTCATACCAAATCAGACAAAATAAAAACAAGCAAATAAGTCCTCTGCATACCATTGACTAATGACTTCATAGCAGAAACAGATCACTGGTAGACTTTCCCCAAACAAAACACTATCTATTTCCCACTACCTTGCTGATTTTAAAAAAAAAAAAAAAAAAAAAAAAAAAAAGAGTTTCAACTTGATCTGTCTTAAAGCATATAGCAACAAGAACAGCAAAAACTATGCAGTTCATCTTCAGGAAGTCACTGAACACAGTAAGCTTCTTCTTTCACCTTTATCAGGTCATTTACACCCATATCTGTCCTTGGCTATCTTTTACTGGGCTCAAAGTCTTCCCTCACTCTTGCCTGTAGTGTGCCTGCCATTCTTCATTGGAAAAAAGAAACCAAAACTCTAGACCAGTTCTCTGCCTGCCTCTCTCTGACACATCACAAGATCTCATCACTTCTACTTGGAAGGGACATTAGTTCAAAAGGGATAGCTTCAGAAACATAAAGTGAAGCTTCTCAAAATAAAGAAACCCCCAGAGAATTTAAGATACATTATTAGAAAGCAATAATACATCTTGCATGTATCTAAGAGCTTGGTTTCTATTTTCAAGAGAGCAAAAAACATGGTTCAGCTGGACAGCAGCAACAGAACCATTACATTTTTTGATACTAGAAGAAATATAAGGATCTGTCAATTCAGTGAAACACAGAGTCATATTTAACACCTTTGGTAGCCTTCACTAACTCCTAACTAGAAGCACCCTTAGGCAGTATAAATTAACACAAAATGGCTCTGTCAAGTGCACAAAGACACTTTCCTGTATCTAAAATGAGGGACCTAGAAATACTTTTGAACTTACAGTAGAAATCCACACTGTAACTGTACAGGTCTGTAAGAGAACAAGATCTGGAAGGGGTTCAATTCTCCCTCATCTTTGAGCCTCATTTTTCTTATAATGAGAAGCACAGAGAAGAAGTACCATATGCTCTGGCCCAGTCCTTGATCTAGAGTAGTCTGGGTCAGAACACAAGACAAGACATTGTGCAGTTGCACTGTAGCACAAGGATGTGCAGGGAGGAGAACAGAGTCACACCACCCAGAAAGATCACACAGCTGTTTGCTGGCGCACAGGAAATGCTGGATTATGAAGGTCAGCATGCTGCCTTGCTTCCTTGCTAGATACCTAGAGAAAGCTTTGTGAATACTTTCCTCACTCTCCCACAAAGCATCCATACCAGCAGCTGATCACAGGGACCAGAACTTTGCTCATGTGAAAGGGACAAAACATAATGCTCATACGCAGATGCAAAGAGAAGCTAGTCCAGGCTGTCCACAAGAGCTCAAATTTTAAAAGGGTTGCATCTTCCTCTGTCGTTTTGGCCACTGATCCAAGCAAAATACAAAGTTAGATAAATTACTGGCCCTATTCAGGAAGGCAACATTCCTCAAGATCTACATTACAAATGCACTGTTTTTACCTCAGAACAAGGGACTAAATAGTCTTCCTACACACACCAATTGCCACTAAATTACCATGAGATCTAGTCCAACCCACACAAAAATCTATTTGTATCCTCACTGCAGTTTTGGCAGTACATCAATTACTTTGACAACCTTCACAACTGTAAGAATATGTATAAACCTTGATCCAAAGATGAAATACTGCTTTCATTAGCTTAAAATAGCACTAGATAAGCAAACCTGCCAGCCATATTAGAACATTTTGCTGTTCTATTATGTTTTAGGGGAATCATCTCCTCCCTTTTATCTCTGTTTTTCTTGTAGTTTGCAGCAATACACCAGAGAATACGAAAAGCCCAAACCCTGCAGTGGCCTTCTGGTGTCAGCCATGATAACTACTCACTCTAAAAGGCTTTTATTCAAATTTAGCAGCTTGCAAACATTCCCTGTCCATTTGTCAGGTGAAGGTAAAGTGATGATCTCCTGTTCTGAACAGTTTTAAAAGGCAGATAATTGCAGACAGATAATCACAGGTAAAGCCTGTACCCTATCATCATTCCCGAAGAACACCCTGCTGACCTGTAAAGAGACAGGAATCAGCATCACAAAGATGCTGCCTTATGAATATAAAAAGCTCCGGGGGGGAGCAGGAAAGGAGGCAACTACATACCTCTCCATTTTGACTGTTAGAGAGTATTTCTGATGCTTCTCTAGTTTGAAATACTAATTGACTGAATGCATGTCCTTGCCCCTCCTTAGCTGTGCAGCTCAGTAATTTGATCCCCTACAAAAAGTAATGCTGTCTTAAGGATTCTCAAAATAATACATGACAAACTACACATCCACTAGTTGACTCTAGGTGCCTCTAGAGTGCAGCTCAGTGTTTGACTTCACAGGTTCTACCCACTGCCACCTTTTTCAAACTTTCCAGAATTATCCCTACTAGAATCAAAGGGGCTGCTCTGCCATGGTAACAGCCCTGCAGCTCCTACTGTCCTGAAAAGGTTCCCCTTGCTGTAAGGAGCAGCAGACCTTCAGAGCACAGTGACACACGGCTCTTCCACTCTACAGATTTAGGAGCCATTATCTTAAAGGCTGAGGTATGAGTCTTTTGTGTTTTTATCTCTGCCTCTTCACCACCCTGTTGTCCAGGTCTTTCTTTCTGCCTGGGGTCTTCAACTGCCTTCCTGCCTCTCTAGCCTTTCATGTTGCCAAAGTTCTTCCGCCCTTCAAAGTAGGCCTGCCTAGAGGATATCATAGCTGGAAAGTGACAAAATCAGAGAGTCAGCCAGAAGTTGAGGATTACAGAAAGTGGAAATTTTCTGACATTTTCAAGCAATCTAATTTGGAAGGCTTGCAAATACACCAATGCAAAATAGCATTAAAGATAGTTCATCCACTTGCTTTTCAATGAATCGTGCAGGATTTTAGAAACAAACAAATACAAATTTAAAAAAGATTTTATACCTCTTTCTATTGATATTACATCTTGAATAGTGTAAAAAAAGTTTATTGACACTGCAGTAAGACTGTTAAATACCACACAGCAAAAACTTTGCAGAAAGTAAATTATCAAAGATTATTTAAGAATAAAAGGTAAATGGAATGAAAGAGGGAACAGCAGAAAAGAAGGAAAAAATATTTGTGGCAATTCCTGTGATGCAGGAGTTATTATACAGCTAAAATAAAATAACATTTTCACAATGCAATTATGCCGCAGAGTAGGAAAGATTTCACCAGAAATTCACAGGCTTTGCTTGCTAGGCTTGAGCAGGCAGAAAGAACTTTTATCTCCATGCACCTTGACACAATATTGCTACACAAGATAACACTTTCGAACTTTTTTAATTAGTTCCAAACGCAAGTCAGTACACATTTGGAAATTAGGAACAGGAGGAATTTACTTTTCCCTAAAGTCTTGAAAGAAGAAAACATAATTTTGTAAAGGTCGTCTCTATGTACAAGAGACATTAATATCTGCATGCTGTCACCTAACCTCCACTGGTCTCAGGAAGAAGATACTCAGTTTTCCTCCTCATAAAAACCAAGAAGTAAGAAAAGTTATAGAAAAGAAAAAAAAAAAATAGTAGTTTAGCTAGACTTAAGTTACACTAAAACATTAGCGGTCACTCATTATTCTATACAGATGTTCAGATTATTACAGCACAATGAGCCTTTTGCCAGTGTCACTGTCATTATGGTTTTATTAGAACCCAACATCCATCCTGGATGTGTTGCTATTCCCAACAAGCATTCCTGTGTATTGGAAGGTGTCCCTACCCATGGCAGGGGAATTGGAACTAGATTATTTTTAAGGTCCTTTCCAATCCAAACCATTCTATGGTTCTATGAAGGATGAAAATAAACATTAACAGCTGCCTACTTCACTTGCCAGTCCATCAAAACTAGGCAAGGTTCCAACTGCTAAGAGTTGCACAGATATATTGTAGAGCATATGAAAGTACTAAAGACAGCAGGACAGCTTTACTTTCAATATTCCCTGCACTGTAGGGTATACTTCACAATACAGAAGACTGTTCACAAAATAAAATCCTTTACTTTATAGTTTTTTGAGAGAGTACATAAGTTTTGAAACCTCCCTCTTTGTCTCTTTTTCCTCTCCCTACTAAAGTAAATCAACAGAAATTAACTTAAGGTTAAACTAATTGGGGGTTAGGGGTGGGGGTGTGGAATTCTACTAGATTGCCATTTGCATTATCTCTACCTTTCTTTGAATACATATGTATATACTTATATGTATGTATTTTCCCATTATAGGTGTAACAGTCCAATTTTTGTGAGCGCTCCAGAGAAGACTCAATGTTTTTTAGCACCTACCACTCACAGAGATCCTAGCAACCAGCTAGAGTCAGCAATCTAATTTAACATTGTTCCTATCACATTCATGGCTGTCCATGCATGTCTACCATCCTCTTCAGTTATGTAAACACACTAGCAGAAAAGCACCTTCCACTGGGAATATTATAGTAACAGTTCCTTCAATTCTCAGTTTGTACAGAGATTTCAAACAGCCACAGCTGATCTATGTTTTCAGTGATAACCAGTGAAAAGCCTTGAGCTCAAAAATCTCCAAAGAAAAAAATCTCCTGTGCCCTGTTAAGTGATTTTACAGCAGAAACAGAATTACTTTCATGAAGTGCAAGCTTTGCCACTTCTAACATGTAGTCTTATGTCCTCATCCTCCTCCCATCCCTAAGCCTGCTTGCTCTTTGCCATCTTAACATGTTTTAAATCCAGAGGAATAAAGTAGAAACTCACTTGAGTTATGATCCACAAATGTTGTCATACAAGTGATCCATATCCAGCCTACAAAACCAGACTGGAACAGCAGTTAACAGTAATTTTAAGACTCTCAAAAATTCACATTACAGACTGAGAAGCTTATTTAGCACAGTGGTTTTCCTTTGAGGTTGAAGCAGTCTGTCTGCAGAAAGTAACTGTCCTGTCAGGGTACCTCAGCAGCTTAAAATACCCTGAATCTATGTCAGTTCATGGAAACTAAAAAATAAAAAAAAATTCTGAGAACTTTCTATTGCTTGTGCTCCACTAGTCAAGCCTTAAGCCTTTGTAAAACCAGTCTACAGCTTTATTTGCACTAAAGTAGTGCCACAACCAGATACAGCTCTGAGAGGAAGATGACCTACTAACCAGCATCCATCATGGATGACTGTACAAAGTGCTGCCATTAGCAGCCAGTGCAGTGCTCAGCGTGCTTTTGGAGTGTTCCCAGGACATTTCACATCAGGGCCCAGTCGGAACTGCAGCAGTCCATTGCAGCAGCTCTGATTGCGCATTATGTTTTGGAGCAATACTATTTTCATGCAGATACCTTTTCCTATCATGCCAGAGAAAGGAAGAAGAATATGATGCAGAAATGGATGCACAAACTCTTCCACAGTAAGAAAGAGCAGATGGGGAGCACCTTTCCTGATAACAGCTTTCCTGACAACAGTAAACCTGTTTGGGAAAGGCTCTCACGGTAAGCGCAATTTGGCCAATACACCACAAGTGGCTGTCCTCTCCCAGCTAATCCTGAGACGCATCAACCAACAAAAAATTTCCCAAGATTTAGGAAGATGAATGGTAGCAAAGCAAGCATAGGACATCTGGTAGTAATTAACCATGGTGAGCAATATCCTTTCCTCTTCACTCATTAAATCATTAATTCAGACATCTTTGCCCAAGGAAGAGAAGCAGAGTATAAGCAACATAAAAAGCTCTTTTTTGGTAAAAGTTGTTGTCATGGGTTAGCAAGCATAGTCCCAGAAGTGATTTTCTTGCAAAGAGGTGCTTACGGCTTCCTCTATGAGCTAACAGAACTGATCAACTGGCTAGTTTGAATATGGACAATTTTTTAAGCCACTTAGAATTTTGACCGCCTCTGTGGTCCACATTTAGGAATGGGCAAACCCAGGGAGGCTCTCTCTTGCTTCCGGCTGGAGGACTGGTAACTGGCCTGGGCCCTGCCGGGACCCGCTTGGGCCACAGCCATCCTGGAGCCGATGGGCCCTGTTCCACCTGCGGCCCCCCCCAGCCCTGCTTTGTGCAGACGGGCGGCTCCCTCTCTCCAGTGCGGCTGAAGATTCAGCTGAAGCTGCCCTGCTGCCCAGCAAAGATCATGTGACCAACAGCAATAAGCAAAATTCCAGCTGCAAAGCCTGGGTGAGATTAACCCATTTAGTGCTGTGAAGAGCTGAAAACCTGAGGGAGGAGAAAGAGAAGATGCTTAAAGCTGAAATTCTGTTGTAAAGCTATGGTGGTGATGGACTATGATATATCAGAGTACCCATTGTAATTTCATGAAAGCAGGGGGGTGGAGCGCTTAAACTGTACTTTATGAGCAAAAGCACCTGTGCTGGAATAAGCAAATGCTGAAGCAGCTGTAATTTGAGGAGACATTTGGACAGGGAGAGATGAAAGCGATGAGGACTCTTGCTCCAATTAGAAGGAAAAGACCTCAGTTTCTAGAAATACTCCCAGAGATGGTCATAGAGAAGAAGATGATGAGGACCCTTTTCCTCCCAGGGAAGGGAAGGGCCTCTATTCTTAGAGATCAAATGCTCCCAGAGATGGGTGAAGAGAACTTTTGTTTCTGAACACCTCAACCTTAAAATGGTACCCCAGTAGCTCAAGATTGGACCCTCAAAAGCAGTTGTGGGAAAAGCTGCAAGTCATGGGAAGGGACTCCCACATGATGCAAGCAGAGAACCAACCTGGGCGGCTGTCTCCTTGTGATAATATCTCCATGGTATGAGCAAGAGAGACTCCTCTTCCTAAATGAACTGAACAAGGTTATTATAGAAGTGGTAAACAGACTGAACATCTCAAGGGTTGTCTTTTTACATTGTCAGTGGGAGAAGGGAGAAAGGTGGGGGAGAAGTGTTCTGAAGGTGTGGTATGATTTTATTTTGGTTTTTTTCTTCCTTCTTTTAGGTCTATTAATAAACTTCTTTATATGCTTTCAAGTTTTGTGCCTGCTTTGCTCTTCTTATCTCACAGAAGGTAAACAGTAATGTGTGTTTTGGACCAAACCACTACAGTTGTCAAATTTCAAATAACATATTTGAAATACCAATGATCTCTGAATAATGCAGATCATTGAATTAATTACTAGACATCTGAAGCTATTAAGAAACCAAAAGACTCTTCCACAAATAAGCTTTCAATAAGCTTTGAAACAAGTTCCAAAATCATTAATACATTGGAAATTTATGTATGCTCAATCATTCCTATTCAATTACTCAAAATTCAGGAGTTGCATCAAGAAAAGAAATTCTCCAGCAGTAAACTCCACAGCAAAACTCCATGCATGGTTTTGATCTGCATGCTCTACTTGTTTGGATTGCCGAGTGACAAGTACAGCACTTAGGTCATACAATACAGCAAATTCTCTAAGTCAGAGTGATGCTCAATGAATTTTTCAGTAAAAATCTATGAGTTTCTTAAAAAACAAATGCAGATAGACATTAATGCCTCCCACTAAGAAAGCACTGGTGTTTTGCAGTCAAAGAAAATCGGCTGCACCATGAAAGATTAATTTTATCTACTTGCAGTGCCTTCTGCAGGTATTGTAGATTTGAAACATTGATACTCAGTTGGAAGCAATTTGACAAGTCATGAGAAGGCAAAAAAGGAACCATAAACCAACCACTGTAATCTGTTGATAAAATGGATAATAGCTGCTCTGCTGGATATTAATAAACTTAGCAGCACATTAGCAGATCATCTTTCATCCAAAGGATCTACAGTCACCCACAGGCAAACTATAATCCATGCCTCTGTATCAAACTATATACACAAATCGTACGTGCATATGTGCACACCCCTCTTTCATTAAATTACAACAGCTGAAACAGTCACCAGGTATAGCAACTGCTTCATGGCATTAAGCATTAATGGCACTCTTTTCTTGCATAGTGAATCCACAGACTTTCTTCAGCAGCAGCCAGATTCACCCCACGTTCACTCAGCAGGATGAGAGCCTTGCAGTTTAAATGGCTTAGAGTGAGTCAGAAAATAATCTGTCCAGTTACAGTTCTGCTCCAAATATAGCACCAGGCTCATTCTGAAACATTTCAGCAAGAGATGGGCCAGGTGTCTTCCAAGTCTCATCTGCATCAAAAAGCCATAACTAATTGGTATTTGTCATTTTCTTTTCATTTTGTTCCAGCTGCAGCGAGAGACTGTGCAAACCAAGGAGACACAGTTCCACCCACCAGCACCATTCTCTCTGACTTCAGGAGGGCCCTGGTATCTTAATAGATACAGGTGGCTCTGCGAGTCAGTAAAGTAAGGCATTTACTTGCTGTATTATTTCAGCTGTAAAGGTCCAATTTAATCTTACCCATCCAGAACATGGCTATATTCAAGTCTTCTCAGTTCTTTCCAGTAAATTAGATACAATTACTTTCTCGCCCCATAGAAGTATCAGAAATGCAGCATTTTAACACTTTAAAAGTCTCCCACATGGTTTTGAACAAATCCAATGAGGTCACGTGTCAGAGCACTTGATTTTTATTACTTTATTTTTTTTAATTCTCTATTTAAAATCTTGTGAGTATATTCAGGTACGTGGGCAAGAAAAGAACAAATGACATTTGAAAACTGGACTTACCAGCGGAAACACTGAAATGGAAGTCAGTGAACATGACACTGAAAAGAAATATTTTCAAAACCAGATTCCTACAAGTCACAATTACTGGATGAAATCACCTACAAATAAATGACTAAGCTGTACCCTGAAGCAAGTCCACATCAAGACACCAAGAGGTGGGACTGCATTCTAGGGTGAAGAAAAAGATTTGCACGTTTTCTGGATTCTGTAATAGAAATAGACATATTGAAAACATTTATCAAATGTAGAACCTAATCAAAGATCTCTTGTCAGACCTTTGCTCTCTGAGCAATCAGAATAAACCAAATGTAGCAACCAAAAAGTTATCTTGAACTCACTTAATTCCAGTTACATTCTTCTTTCTTTTATGACAGTATATCACTAAGTTTTCCAAGAAAAATCTTAAGAAAGGACCAGCTGACAAAAATAAAAGACCTTCATTGCTGCAAATCAATACATAAAACTTATTGAAATCCAAGCTCAAGGTGTGCAGAAGTCTCAACTTTTGCATCTATGAGGACTGAAAATACATAAAAGTAGATAAGGCATAAACTTAGGCACAAAATCAGATAGTTTTACATTCAAATAAGCAATTTATTTCTGTAATTCATTGAGACCAGATATCAGAGCTTAAAAAAAAAAATTAAACTTACTGTTGAGATACAAATAAGATACTCTTTCTTAAACAGCTGAATAACTTTATTATGCGCAGGGGAAAAAAAAAAAAAGATGTAAACACTGAAGCAAGTCTGTCAAAACTATGCACGTACTCATGAGTAGGGTCTGGGTGATCCAGCATATGACAGCATGCCCCATTCTGTGCACCAGGTTAACAATGGGAAAATAACCCTCTTGCTTATTCTGTCATCATCATAGATGCAACCAACACTTAGGAAACCTCAAGGTCAAAGACAGAGCAATATCTAACTGTTCTTTAGAGTAAATTTTATATTCTTCCAATGTTCTCCAGACAATTCATCACCATGGCTTATATGAAGGATGACCCTCCTGCTTGCCAGGAAATAAAGAGCACATATACTCAATAGGTGACTTGGATGGAATCAGAGGTACACCAAACAATAAAGGTGGTGGCATGCCAGCTCCGATAGAAAAGCAGTTTCTTGAAGTTTTTGCAATTGAGACACAATGAAAACAAATTTCCCCACACAGACTCATAAAAGCCAGCCCTCCCAACCCTTTCAGCTTTTTTCTTTTTAATCACAAGATCAACTTTCAGAAAACTTTCAATTTTTGCTTTAATGCTTTGAAGTGAAGTTCAAGGTAAGGCAGTGTATCTCAGTCCTGTGCAAGACTGAACACAATTCAGCATTTACAGGTTTGATGGAATTTAGCACTGCTCAGGGGAGCATTTCACTTCAGCACCTACTAGTGATTCTGAAAGACTAGTAAGATGTCATGATCCAGATCACCTCTCAAGCTATGTACCTTGAAATTGCCAAAATGGTATGACCTCTCCTTTACCCTGATTTCAAGTTACTTCTGTACCCAGAGAATGATAGGTGGTACCATTCCCTTGCATAAAGGCTATGGATGATCTTTGCCCATTGAACCTGGGCAATTCTCCTACACCACTCCACCAGGATGCTGGGACTAGAAATCAGAATTTCTATCATACAAGTATCAACATAGCTTTCAACACCTAACAATCTGTGCCCTTCTCAGCCTTCCAGCTTTCTGTTTTCAATGCCCTTCAGACAGCACAGGTAGTGAGGAAAGAGCCATTTAATAACAAATCTCTCTCAGAGAAAGAAGTTAAATAAGCCCCATTCTCCAAGACCCGCACTGTAGCCACTGAGGCATCCTTGCTCTCTGTGCTCCCCTCTGCTGAAAACTCTTTCCCTAGAAGAAAGTCTTTCACTAGCACTTAATTTATTGCCTTAGATTATGCTTCACACAAAGGAAAACATCACAAAATCTCTCATTAAAAAGGGAGAGAAAAAGGAGATATTTACTTCTGCTCTTCTCACTCTGAAACTCTGCCTCCCTCATTGGGATACTGCCATAGGGGAATGCCACGTTATGATACTGAAGCCAATGCTGCATGTCACTTACTCCCTTGGCAGTGACAACTGCAAAAGCAAAAAAGGCCATATCTGTGTTGACATTCTGTGTCCTGTTCACACATTTATACACCTCATTTGCTGAACTCACTGTTTGTATTCCTTCAAAATGAGACTGTAAAGGGCTTGTTTCATTTAGGGAAAATGGAATTAAAACAGAATTACATGCAGTTGATGAGCCTATTCTCAAAATTTCAAGACTATTTAACAGCTTTTAAATTTCTTGATTTATCAATTTCCCCTAAGACTAAGTCAAAACCCATATCAACATTCCTGTCAAGTCACATATTTTATGAAAGCAAATAGTTACTTAATATCACCTTATCATTGCCCATGAAAACAGACAACTACCTTTGGTCTCATGATAGTTCTTAAAGTTAGGTTGTACCGTATACTGGCACTGGAGATTTTGTAAACTCACATGATGCTGAAATCCTGGCCTTGCCCCTGACAAACTAAAATTCTAACAGTGTCTCTTTGCCAGAGGCAGAAAGACCTACATTTTGACCTTGACTGAAGCTGAGCAAGAGACTGAGCCTTTGTATCCCAAATCCCAATCCCCAGACTTCTGCTTCCATCTCTATTGCTTGAATGCTCTACTCTTCATGCGTTCTCAATATTACCTGTTAATTCTACTCAGATCAAACCTAACTTCAAGATCTCAGGTATAAATATAGTGTCTTCTACTTCATGGATGGTTATAAAGAAGATGTCACCATTTTCTCAGATGAGCACAGTGAAAGGAGAAGGACAATAGTCACTATTTGTGACATTGCACATTACTGCTAGATATAAAAGGGAATAAAGGGTCACAGTGAGTATGGATAAGCACTGGAACGGATTTCCCTGAGAGGTCTGGGGATCTACATTCTTGAAGCTATTTAAAATTCAGCAGGACAAGGCCATAAGTACCCTGACTTAACTCTGAAGCTAATTCAGCCCCTGCTCCAATCAGGGCTTAGATGACCTTCACTGGTTCCTTACATTAAATGATACAACCTTATCATTCCATAATTCAAGATTTATGGTCTTTATTTTTAAATGTAGGTGCCCAATATTATTCTCTAGATAAAGCTAGACAAGTCATTCTTTTGTGTTGACATGTGCTAAGAATGATTCTACATAGGTCAAGCATGCAGCAGGTAGTAAGAAAAGCAAGGTAATTCCCACCCAGGGACTCTCATTCTGGTGTGCTCATGAACCAGAGCAATGACAGTAGTGAGCACTGTCACAGAAAGAGGTGGAAGAAACAGAGTGATGCCTTATGTCAGGCAAAAACCCTTTAAACAGTTGTTGGAAAATGCAGCCTGTCATTGTAGCCTCAGCTTTGTAGCTGATTTCAAAAGGATTTTTTTCTTTCCCTGCAGATCCATTATCTAAAGCCAGATTGTTTCCTCCCATGTCAGCCACACATTAGTAGCTCACATTACAGTCATGAGCTATCACACAAATATGAAGAACAGCCTGCACCATCTAATAACCTTTCTATAGGTTTCCATTAACTGCACCTAGCAAACTGTTTTTAAGAAGTTCAGCTTCCTCAGTACCCCTTGATTTTTGTAATAGAACTTCAAACAACCACTTTTGTTTGAAAGCCAGTTAGGGAGTGGGGCAATTCTTAAATTGGCAAAATAAGAATTTAATTATTTGAAGAGCCACAAAAATGGAGAACATAGACTGAATTTAGAAGGTATGGAAGATCTTTGCTGCAGAAGGCAGTTCCCATAAGTTCTTCTATCTGTTCTACCCTACCTGGGATGGTACTAAATACTTCATATCCCCAGACTATCATCTGATTGCTTCAAACAAAAGACCTTCTTTTCATTAATTAAAAACAAAGAAGCCAAACTAAACTTATTGTCTAGCTGCAGAGGTCCCATATCTTTAAAAAAAAAAGCTATTGGGATACTGTGTCATCATCTAATTAGAGCAATATTCAGGCAAGTGGAAACCACGTCCTGAGGGAATAACAAAATTGCCTGAAAAGCTCATTTATCTAAGTTAGTAAGAAATATATCTATTAATGGATTTAGTCATCAGAAATAAACATTAATCCATTGTTTCAATGAAGTATTAAAAAACATTCTTGAGTTTGCATTTGCATCCAGCTAACATTTATCCTATTTAACATAGTATTGGTTCACACTTCCTCTTCATTTCGATGAAGAAAATCATGTTTACTGATAGAAATTTATTTATAAAAATGTATCGCTCTCTCTTCCTGCCCATCAGGCCAACTTACTTCTTGTGAAAGTCTAGATACTTCAATACATTTCTTGTCTCATTAGAGGGTAATGAACACGTAGCAGTCACAGCAATCCCTCTCCTTCCACAAAAACTCTTGTGATTGTTTCACAGATTTCTTCCTGTCTTTCCACTGATTAGGAAAATGTTCTGACAGCACTCTACTGGAGAAAAAAGAGACTTACCAGCCCTCTGTAGAAAGAAACATCATTATCAAGAACACAATGAACAAGCAGGAGACCAGTTTTTTAGGCTGAAGAACAACTGACCATTAAAAGGGAAGCCAGGGCTCCAGTCCATATTCTTAGATGGTATTGCTCCCCTGCTCCCTGGCCCTTGCTGCGTTTTGAAGAGCTAAGCAAAAATCAGGTGACATTTATCTTGCCCCATGCCCACATTCACAGCAACATGCAGAAAGTTCAAATGAAGAAGAAACAATTGTCCCTCACCTCTGTGCAATAATTAATTTCTTTAAATGAGTCAAGGATAAAGACTGATGTTTAACTCCCTCTTCAGTTGACATCACATCTTCTCCTGTGTGAAGCAAAGAACAGTACTACAAACTATTTTTCTAATTATTTTTGATATATCAACCCAAATCTGTCCAGAAACAACAGGTATAATGTGAGACTGAGCTTTTGTGGAAATAAGACATTTTGCATAGGATACAGTTGAGCTCCCAGAAGAGCCAGAGGCCAAGTAAGATCTTCAGCTTGACACAAAGAGTTACAAAACAAAGGTAGACTTCCTAGAAAAAGCACAAGTTCAAGTCTGAGAAAGTCAAGATGAACAGAAAAGAAACATGTTTAGAATGTTTCGGGTTCAATACTTGAGAGTAGGTGAAGGAAAGGATTATCTTCTTCCTACTTAAGCATCAAAAATACTTAAGCATCGTAATTTGGATGACTGAGCCCTTCTTCATACATAGTTGCAGAACTAGTAATATTACAGACCAATGTGTCCATTTTGTAATAGGCAAAGGCTTCTCAAGAGAAAGTTTATGGTAGCAAGAAGGACATTCCTTATCCAGTCAGGATTAAGAGAGTTCATCATTCCAGTTTACTGTATTTCTCCACAGATAGGAAAGGAGGAAAAAAAAAAAAAAAAAGTCGGCTGCCAGAGCACTGAACACAGCACTGCTTCCCACACCCAGGGGCCTTTGGACTTGGGAAGGCTCATCCAACAGACTATTCACCAGGCTCCTGACAGACTCAGGAATCCATGTTATCAGTATTTCCACTACCAACTTCTGTTAGCCGAAGAGATAATAAACAATAAGCATCATATAATTCCCTAAGGCAGAGGGAAAATGAAATCAATACTTATTTATGTAAAAGTATTATCATTTTTATGGAGAATCAGCTGCTGGTGGCCATCAGGTGCTCACCACTGCTATTCAACAAACAGTTCATTACCCAGTAACACGACAGAGAACAAAGATGTTCTTCCTAATGACTTCCAATCCTCATTTCCAAGAGCTACTTGTGAATGGCCTATAACAGATAACCAAGAAAAATAATCTTTGTTCTGCAATTTTATGTACAAACCCATTGAACAGAATTTTGAAATAAATGCAAGAACAATCCATTTCTGAAATAGAAAATAGGTGAAATGTTCTGCACACCACCTTGATATAAGGTGGTATACCACTAAAATGTATCATTTCTCTACTGAAGGAGGACATCTCCACACATGGAAGACCACTCACATCTGCATAATTACCCATTTGTAATAAGGCCATGTTCTGCAACTTGTACATGTTTTGAACACTTTTCTGCAGCTGTAGCCTCATCAGAATCAAATACGACCTTCCAAATTTGTTCTAACTCTTCTAGCAGTATTCAGAAACAACACCATTTAAATCAGCAGATCTACTTGCAGACCAGCATGCTGCTGTGCTGAATAATAAAAATCACATCTTTGTACATGTAATTGTTTAGTACTTCTTACTTTAGAATGAAAAATGGGTAGAGGCTCATACATTAATTTTTCCTCCCAACAGGAAAAACAATGTCGTGACTCAAAAATGTACAATTCAGTTTAAAACACCAAAACAAAAACACACACTTTTTTTTTCCAAGAGTGTTATGATTTCAAGGAATGTAAAATTACTTTATGTTTATCCCCTGCATGTAGAAAAATGCAGAAGTGATGGACTGAATGCCAAAAGTCTTGAGTCACTAACCTCAAGCAAGCAATCAATAAATTCTTATGGATTCTTTATAATAATTAATTACTTAGACGGCTTCCTCTTCCCTTCACGCATTCATATTACAAAATGAGAGAAGTAGTAGTTTGATCTCATAAATGATGAGTCAACTATCCTAAAGAATGACTGGTCAAAATACAGCCCAAATTTCTCATCCAGCTTATAGTCAACAATATAATAATGTAACTCCATCTTCCAGGCAGGAAAGTATTTGATTCCCACACTTCCCAAAAGTTAGGGAAGAGAAGAAATCTAGATGTGCATTTGCAGATCTTGCAAAAGCAAATTTGCAATGCAAGGATTTACTGGTGGTACACGTTCTACCAAGGCTCATCCTCACACAGTCAGTTAGTTAAGAAATTGAATGAAAACTGAGAAAATTGCTGGACAACAAAAATAAGTATACTGTTTGAATAAAGAATAAATTTCTATAAAAATGGCTTATAAAGGGTCAGATTTAAATGGAACAATGAAGTTAATCCACTTTTAGCTCTTCTATAAGCAAAATGGAAAGTTCAGATGAGACACAAGCAGTAAGTTCTCCTATGTGAAGCAGGTACAACATGACCTAGGTGCAATGTCAGCAGGTGTGTCAAAGGAGCACTCAGAAGTCTGTAAATTGTTTACAATCAATGCTAAATTAGTTTGTTGGAATTTTCAAATTCTTTTACCTACACACATATACCTCCCCCAGGATCATTGATGGAGTGCAGCTTCTTCAGGCTGAGCAGCCATGATTCAGAGGAATGACCTAAAGGATTTCTTATTTTGTGACACATCGAGTGTGTGAAGGGGGGTAAAGATATTAATAAAGGCAATGTTGTCTCTACTTCAGATACACACATAAAGGGGTTTCAGATTCAATTTGTCCTATTCCTTGTTATCCATATATCTCACACCTCTCAGAAATCTGCCCAAACACCAACACGAAGTAAGGAGTTGTCTAGTCAACCAACATTGCTGTCCTGGTTTTGGCTGGAATAGAGTTAATTTTCTTCTTAGTCACTGGTACAGTGCTGTGCTTTGGATTTAGTATGAGAATAACATTGACAACACACTGATGTTTTGATTGTTGCTAAATAGGGCTTACCTTAAGTCAGTAACTTTTCAGTTTCCCATGCTCTGCCAGCAAGCAGGTGTGAAAGAAGCTGGGAGGGAGCACAGCCAGGACTGCTCTTCAGAAAGAGTCAAGACTTGCAGTTATTTCATCAACTCCATTTCTAATGTGAGAGATTACCACTAACTTCCTGCAATATCACTATAAAAGTATACAGACAACAGCCAATGGCTTTAAGATCAGCTAAAGTAAATAAGAGTAGCAGATTACAGTTCCTCAGTTATCACTGTCCCTTATTTTCTCTTTTGCTTTTCAATATGTATCTCTTCTCCTAGCTGTCATGAATTCCATAAACTCTTCCTTTAGAAAGCAGCATATCTAAGCCAGCTCTCTTCCCACTTTCAGCACCAGGCAAAAGGGAAAGGAGCACAGTCACTGTAAGCATCTGCCAGCTTGTTCCAGGCCGTTTCTGGTAGAATAGATTAAAAGCAAACACACAACGATTTCTCAGCAAACAATTCTTAGAGAACATCAATTAAACTGATTACTTGGTGGATGGAATGGCATCCTCAAAACCAAGAAACACAAATCTGAGACATCACCCAGTTTGGTGAAATATTTATTCCTGCTACACATCAGTGAGGCTACACATCACTGAAAATGGTCCCAGCTATTAGTCATCCAGATTCTCCCACTTCAAAAGCAACTCGCTGATCATCAAAAGACTTCTTGCCGCCTGTCAGGCAGACTCTAGAACACCCAGCACAGTAAGACAGCAGATTTCTTCCTTTTTTAGAAGGGGTTAGGGACTTTCAAATAGGAGGATTAGAAGAAATTTCTCTCTGGGTACTTCCTTTTCCCAGCTTCTTTTTTTCCAAAAAAATTGTAACCAAAACAACCAAAAAAAAATTATGTAAATTATTTGACATAATTTTCAGTTTCATGCATAGACTTCAGTTTTTCAGTCATTTCGCCTAACAAATCAACTCTAATGTAACTTTCTTCATTC
This sequence comes from Corvus cornix cornix, assembly GCF_000738735.6. Taxonomy (NCBI): domain Eukaryota; kingdom Metazoa; phylum Chordata; class Aves; order Passeriformes; family Corvidae; genus Corvus; species Corvus cornix. Next base: position 95,472,736 of record NC_046333.1, on the reverse strand, counting down.
TGAACTCAGCACTTGGCTTCAATTAAAAATAGTGATTCAAAAATGTTACAATGCAAAACCACGGGTTTAAAAAACAAATGGTTTCAATATATTTTAAATACTCTACTGCAGAATTTAATTCTTCCTCGTTCCATAAATCAATAAGTTTGAAACCAACTGTCCTAGATAGTTGTTACTACAAATAATAGCTAAATCTGTTTTATTTTCACAAGGAGAAAACTGCACTCATTCGTTTTACCTCTCTGCCAGAGGCAAAAGAAAGAACTTCAGAGTCCTGGTCTAAAAGCCAAGCTGAATTCTTTGCAAGGTCTGCATCCTCTACCAGCAAGCAGTGACTCATAGTTCGTGCCTGTTATTTGAAGCCCAGGGAAAGTCCATCACTGCAAAGGGGAACATATGTAACCGACAGCAGCAGAAACTGAAGGGTATCTGTCAGGTCAGAGAAAGTGCTGAAAGTGTAATTTTCACTTTGCCTGTCCTACATTAATGATTAATTTTGTGACAACTGCAGTAATTGCTGCTCAACTCCTCATATCTTCACTACAGCTGGAGTAGAACAAATTGAGAATTAAATATTTAAATGAAACAAGCAAAACCTCGGATTGCTATTGCATACCAAACAGTTACTAAATCAACTGCACTTTACCTAGAACATATACCTTGAACTAAACTTAAAGCTTTCAACCAATCCATACATACATATATTTTCAAAATATGACAACTCCGCACTTTTTAAAATATGTTTGGCATAATAAAAATCATCTTTGCATCATTTCTAGAAGTTTGGTTTTCAAATATCTATCTTAAGTTTCTAGAACAGGGAAGCAAAAGCCAACCTCATACTTTAAAACACATACTCATGTTTTATAAAGCCTTCATTGGAAAAGAAAAGCCTCTAGTCCAAAACACTATAGTTTCATAAGACATCGTGCTCCCTTAAAAGAAAAGGTAACTGGAATAATATTCTTTTAAAATTCCTTATTACATGAATTTTTGTGGTAAATTGAAATGTACAAGGGTAATTGTTACAGCTATAACTCAGTACAGAAACACTGAGACTCAAACAAGGACAGGTTTAGTATCTCACTTCTAATAAACCCTTTTAAATAAAAAGACTTTAGTACTTCTTTGATGCAGCAGCCTTTCTATATTTCAAAGAAAAGCAGAATTCCTGTAGTAATGTATCATGATTTGTCCCCTGGTCTCTCAGTGAGGTACTAGCTGCTTAATAGCCTTAGGGAAAGTCAAACACATTCACTGAGGGCAAGTCTCTCCCTCCAAATAAAGCTTTTTTTAGCATTCAGAGAACTTTCATAAAAGCGTTGGTACAAGAGCCAGCAGAAGTGTGGTATTCTCACAGTTTCTCCAAGAGGGCCTTTCAACTCGATAGTGCATTACTTGGAACTATTTTTACAGAACCTAAAAATTATTGCAAGAAATGAAGAAGAAAGGGACAGCTTAGAAAAAAAAAAAAGAAAAAAGTTCATTCATCTTAGGTTTCTGATCCCTCTTAAGTGACATGAAAAAGCATTACAAGCTCACTGTTCCCTGAACCTCAGTGCCAATTGCAGGCACTCATCTCAGGGGCTGTCCCTTCAGCTTCCTGCTTAAAAACCAAGTACAAGTGAAATCCCATAGGAGCAGCCAAATACAGGACAATGATAGTTTAATATAGCATATCCACTCTGCCTTTTTCATTAATTTATTATGCAACTGTACAAATCAGAAGAAAAGCTGCTGCAGAGCCCAGCCCAGCTGCAGAGGGAGTGTCCCTGAAGCACCCACCCAAACACAGACAATTGCAGGCACTAAGGCTCTAAGGCACATGCTCTGTTTCCTTGCATACCCAAAAACATCATGCTTTGCCAATTGAGGGCCAGGAGGACCAAGTGGCTATACAGTACATAGCTGATCAGAAAAGTGACCTGTTTCTCAGAGGATATTGCAAAGTTTCTAAAGCATTCTGAATTTTGTCTGCCCAGTGAAACTTTCAACACCAACTGCACTGCCCCTGGCATGCAGCTGCATGGCAAGAATCAGCCCAACAGCAAGTGTTGTGTCAGGGTTAGAAACTGAGAGGTAGCAACAGAAATATGTTTTCAGCCTTTTCCAGCTAAGGATTTAGCTTCCATTAGAAAGGAAAACCAAATCAGTCAGTAGTGAACAACAGAGCTGATTAGCAGGCATATAACTCTGCAATGCAGTGTGTTACTTGCCAGTAACATATTGAATCAATAGCTGAATGACTTAGTCACAAATCAATACAACTAACCCAGTTGTTCTTACTCATACATAAACATTCCAGATGATTCCAAATACAGCACTAGATTTACCTTGTCAGGGCAGTGTTTGGGAACAGCCAAAGTCAGGGCAGTGCTCAAGCACTCTGAGCAGTATCTGCAAATGTGGAAAGGAGAACATTAGGTAACCTACACCAAAGCCAGCAGGGTACTCCCACATAAGAAATACTGCATTTTACCATCCAGAGCTGGTTATCTAGAGGTCTTCATAAGCTCCAGTATGAGATATTTAGATTTCCCTCACCTTCTTTATCAGGCAAACTGCTATCAGCTTAGAAATCGAAGGTCATCTTTGCTCTGTCCAACTGTGCAGGTAAAAAAAACTTGCTCAAGGAGCAGAAGGCACTCCACATTTTGCCACAATTACAGAAGTTATTCAAAGATGTGCTTAACCTGTCACCAGTCCTAAGAAAGCAAAGAAACTCGTATGCCTGCCAAATTCAGCAAGGTACATATTCATGTTTACGATCAGACTGAAAATATCTTCAGCCAACTAATTAAAACATCAAGGTAGCTGAGCAATCAGAGTGTGATAGCAAACCCCTGTAAAATTCTGATTTTAGATATTAAGTCAAACATTTAAACTACAGTCTCATCAGGCTTTAGCTAAGGGGAAAAATATCTATTATGCATGACTTTTTGCACATTTAAATCAGAACAGTGTTCACATTTAAACCATGCAGCCAAAATATGCTCATAGAGTTCCAAATTCTTTTTGGGGATTAAGTCTGTAAAGCACTTTGGTTACACAAAGGTTGGGTTCACTTTTCATTGACTTTTTAACAGCCTCATTACATCATCAGCTCTTTTTGTCCTCCAAAGCCTTTATGTTAACACTTACCACATACAAGTCTGAAATATTAAAGCTAAAATTATTGAATATGTGACCAAACTCTTTCACCTTCAGGGTAGTCTACACAGGACAGAAAAAAAGAGGCCCAAAACTGGTCTTCAGCATTTTGCCCACCATGTTGACTGGAGCTTCACCTCTTTAGCCTCATCTGTGCTCCAGTTTTCAATTCCTTAGTCATGTGTTGGAGCTTAATGAAGAGACTAACTCAATGGTAAATCAGTGACCTTACCGAATGTGACCTATCCCATGTTCCAGTACAGTAAAAAGCAGAGTATCATAATCTGGTCCCTGGGGTCCTTTTCCCCAAACTAAGCACAGGATATATGTAACTGCCTGTGCGTGGGTGCGCAGATTTCATACCAAGACTAAAAATATAAACCCAGTCTAAAACCCAAACTGATTTATAAAAGAAATTATGTGTGAACCACTCTGTGAATCTCTCTGGAAACAATACTCACCTCTATACATTACTCTAGACAGAGAACAACAACAGTTACCACCCATAAGACACAATTTAGAGACAGCCACAAGGAGTGGAAAAATACAGATTCTTTTGACAAAACAGAAAAAAAGGTATGGTGCAAGCTATATGAAAAGAGGGCTGAAATGTTCCATAAGTCTGCTTCAGATTTTTCCCCAGT